>NC_057803.1:282610044-282734604 GCF_018294505.1 Triticum aestivum | reverse complement strand
TGTAGATTAATAATATGCCACTTTCATACATGTTAAAAATGTTAAAAATGTTGTTTCTTTAATTTTGCTCATATTGCCATGTTAAAATGATTTAATTCATAACTAAATAACCATAGCTCCGAACCTAACAAACTTTATATGTAAATGGGGTAGAAAAATTCCTATTTTAACATGGTGCATTCATCTTGCATGTTTAACAACTCTAAAGTATGCTTTAGGACAGAACAGTACCAAATCCAAAATTTGCATATGAGGATTTTCCGGAATTTTTGTTTGTTTATTTCCGGCCTCATTTAAACTTGACTAGATAGTTATTTTAACTATGCTTCACCTCTTTCCATGTTAATCAACATTTAATGTTGTTGGGTACATAAATGAGATCAAACTAAATAACTTGAATGTGGTGTTCCGTCAATATGCAACTCGTTGAGCTCCACTTAACTTGTAGTATTGTTTGTGCACTTTGCCATGCCATGCCTCATTAAACCGGACATGCATCATACTTGGTTGTGCATCATGACTTGTTCTTGTGTTGGTTGTTTACTATGTTGCTTGCTTATTTCTGGGTTGCTACTCCCGTTAGCTTCGGTTTCATTCCGGAGTTGTGAGGATCCGTTCGACTTCGTCCGTTTGTCTTCTTCATGGACTCGTTCTTCTTCCTTGCGGGATCTCAGGCAAGATGACCATACCCTCGAAATCACTTCTATCTTGGCTTGCTAGATGATCCCTCTTTTTCTATGCCTATGATATGATACCTACCACTTGCTATATCATGCCTCCCATATTGCCATGAGCCTCTAACCCACCTTGTCCTAGCAAACCGTTGTTTGGCTATGTTACCGCTTTGCTCAGCCCCTCTTATAGTGTTGGTAGTTGCAGGTGAAGAGTGGAGTTTGTTCCTTGTTGGAACATGATTATTGTTGGGATATCACAATATCTCTTATTTAATTAACGCATCTATATACTTGGTAAAGGGTGGAAGGCTCGGCCTTATGCCTGGTGTTTTGTTCCACTCTTGCCGCCCTAGTTTCTGTCATACCGGTGTTATGTTCCTTGATTTTGCGTTCCTTACATGGTTGGGTTATAATGGGAACCCCTTGACAGTTCGCCTTGAATAAAACTCCTCCAGCAAGGCCCAACCTTGGTTTTACCATTCGCCACCTAGCCTCTTTTTCCCTTGGGTTGGCCAGCCCAAGAGTCATCTTTATTTAAACCCCCGGGCCAGTGCTTCTCTAAGTGTTGGTCCAACCCAGAGCACCATGCGGGGCCGTCCCTTGGCAACTTGGGTTACGTTGGCTCCCGTACGCTTAGCTTATCCGGTGTGTCCTGAGAACGAGATATGTGCAGCTCCTATTGGGATTTGTCGGCACAGCGGGTGGTCGTGCTGGACTTGTTTTACCATTGTCGAGATGTCTTGTAACCAGGATTCGGAGTCTGATCGGATTGTCTTAGGAGAAGGAATATCCTTCGTTGACCGTGAGAGCTTATGATGGGTTAAGTTGGGACACCCCTGCAGGGTTTTGAACTTTCGAAAGCCGTGCACGCGGTTAAGATGGGAATTTGTTAATGTCTGGTTGTAGAAAACCTGAAACTTTAACTTAATTAAAATGCATCAACCGCGTGTGTAGCCGTGATGGTCTCTTTCCGGCGGAGTTCGGGAAGTGAACACGGTGTTGGAGTTATGCTTGAATGTAAGTAGTCTAGGTTCATTTCTTGATCATAGATTCTCGAACGTGTTTTGCCTTCTCTTCTCGCTCTCTTTTGCATATGTTAGCCACCATATATGCAAGTGCTTGCTGCAGCTCCACCTCATACCTTTTACCCCTACCTATAAGCTTAAATAGTCTTGATCACGAGGGTGTGAGATTGCTGAGTCCCCGTGACTCACAGATTACTTCCAAAACCAGTTGTAGGTGCCGATGTTACCCGTGCAGGTGACGCAACCGAGCTCAAGGAGGAGCTCGATGAAGGTCATGTTTGTTATATTTGTTCCGTTTCCAGTCGATCAGTAGTGTAGCCCAGTTGGGGCGACCGGGGACTTTGTTGCTTTTGGGGTTGTCTTTTTTTTGGTTCCGTAGTCAGACCTTGATTGTATTTGGATGATTGTAATGTTATATTTATGCATTGTGTGACGTGGCGATTGTTAGCCAACTATGTACCTCTTTTCTTATTCATTACATGGGTTGTTTGAAGATTACCCCACTTGCGACATTGCTTACAATGCGGTTATGCCTCTAAGTCGTGCTTCGACACGTGGGAGATATAGCCGCATCATGGGCGTTACAAATTTGCACCTCTGATTCCTCCACGATTTCGATCATTGCTTTAGCCAGTAATTGGTTCACAAACATACATTTTTCCGTTGGAGTCGAGATAGAGGAAACTCAACAGATTCAGATGGCGACTTTGGCAGGCTTGTATTATTGATAGTGGAGAGTGTCTCGTCCACTGCATCATAACATAAATTAGGAGGGGAACCAAACAGATTAATCAAGAGTTATTGCCATATTGCCTGGCCTAGATTTATTGGAAAGAAACAATGGGGTTGTCTTGTTGCTTTAGAGTTTCTCTTCTTATCTTCAGCAGGCTTCACTAAATTAACACACTAGCATTGCTACCATTGGCCAGGTTAGATAATTGGAAAGCAACATTGACACAACGAACGTTTGGGCAACCAGACCACACCAGCCTACACCAAATTAACACAATATGGCACAACTATCATCAGCCAGCTAAGGTAATAGGAAAGCAACATTGACACAATCAATGATTGGGCAACCAAAACATCACTTCAATTTAGTGATGTGAATGATATGAGATAGTACACTCATGCAGCTCAGTATGCAAAACTATCAGGCGTTTTTCCTTACAAAAATCAACATTGTCGCCTTTAATTATACATTTTTCTACAAGTAAATTTAGATTAGATAAAGGTTGGATTCACGCCAATTAACAAAATACATGCTGATGTAAAAATTTAGTGATATTCAACAGGTACTTACATCAGCATTGGAGCACAGAGAATTCCCGCAAGATACTTTCGTTGAACACGATCCCAGTTTAGAAAGTCTTCTATCCTTTAAGTTTATTTTCTAAAAGACATATTGGTATGTAGAAAATATGATCTGAATGCTATAAAATTTCATGATGTGAGATGCGCACACGCTTTTGAGAATGGAGTTGACATATTTTTGCTGGACTGGAGCGGACTAGTTCTTTGGCCACTTGAATCTGCTTATTATTATTAGTAGGAGTTGGGTTTCTCTGTGCTAGAGAAGTATCTATGAACACTGGAGTTGGTTTACTATCTCCTAGCGTTTGGATCTTTTGGAAAGACCTTGTTTGTAACACCTCAGATTCTAATATAGCCATCTTCCCCTTGCATGCCTTATATAGAAGAATGGTGCTTTAGTTATAAAACATGCTACGACATAGAGATGGTATAGGTACTAAAGAATAGAAAAGCATGAAATATTGACATGTATTCCCTCCATCCGGAAATAAATGGATGTGTCCATGCGTATTTCAGTTCTAGATACACCCATTTTTATCCATTTCTGTGACATGTAATCCGGACGGAGGGAGTATGATGTAAGAGCTAGGGATACGACAGGACAACAGAGTAAAAAACACTAGTTGAATGTAAAACTATATGATAGTGGAATACATACAAAAAACACTAAGGCAACATATGCATGTATGATTGGGAAACTAAGATGACATTGCAACAGACCACTAGAACACCACTTCAATGTAAAAAACATGGTATGGTAGACAGATGAAGTACATACTGATGAACAACAATGCATAAGATATTCAGAAGCATAATGTACAAACTAAGCAGATGGCATTGAGACGGAGTAGAATGACAGTACTTGAATTTGAAAACATGTTATCATGAATGGAATAGGTACTGAAAAACAGGAAGGCATGCCATATTTACATTCATGATCAACTGGCTAAGCACATGGCATTGCAACAGAGTAGATGCACTCCAGGACATTATATGCATGTTGTACCCATATCACGGGCCAAGTTAGAGCAAGGACCTTGTGGGGTGAATAGGATTCATCATCTTTTTGTAAGTCTTCTGAAGAACTGCCTTTACATGTTCCATCATATTGGGTATCATTGACGTCAAGTTTGTTGGTCGTTACATTGCTCCGTGAGGTTCTTGTGGATATATCAGTGTGTCCAATTATATCTGACATGCATGGAAGACAACTAGTAGTTAGATTTATGTAATGAGTGCCTGCAGGAGACGACATAAATAGTAGGACTGGGCTTAACTAGCAGCACAGGTCTCAAAAACTAAAGGGAGAACACAGATGAAAGCTACAGAATATGTATCGTTTGTACTCGAGATTAACTAGATTGCACACAAAAGTATTAAAGAACAACATAGGTAATACTAGAAGTGGTATAATCACCAGCCTATGGGATAGTATTGGTTGATGGATGATAACTATGTAACAAAGTTACCTAAAGAATAAGTCTCTTATCTAAACTATGGAACCGCGTTAACTCCTGAACAAGACTCTTAAGAGATCAACATGAGTATACAGTGAAATGTGATAATCTATTTTCCATGCTTTGATGAATAACAAAACCATAAATGCTGCACACAAGTAAGATGAGGGTACAACCTATCTGGCCGCCATCCATAGGAGTGAGCATCATGTGCTGACTTGTTGATGGCCCTGCAGTTGTAGTGGTTGTCCATGTCGGGCACACACATTTGATGCAGGGAACTATTGAGTAGGGACTATAGCTCCCTTCTGATTTATGCTTCCCTTGTTGGAGCAGCTGCGGTGAGAAGGAAGACAGTGTGGCTGAAGAAGCAGAAAACACATAGTGTTGAGAACGACACGTATCTATGATCTGAAGAAATACCCTAAGAGATCAGTAGTAAGGTACGAGAGTGGTCACACGTCTGTTGACTGAAAACTAAACTGGGGTCACACGATTTTATTTTATTTTGGTACTGTCCGATCTACGCCGGATGGCTTGATGGCCGTCTTGTGGCTCCTGTCTGACACTATTCAGAATCTTCCCCGAAGAGCCAGCAACCACCGGCACAGCAACTTGCCTCCGCTGTCCCTGGCCGCGAGAGCTGCAACCAAAACCCCTCTCCCCGCCCCACCACACTATCATGGTTGCGCCGCCCCCGGCTAATCCACAAAGACTCGCCGTCATCCAGATCGGGTGGCGGCAGTACCTTCAACCCACTCAACTCTAAGATGGCCACCTAAGCGTTGCTTCCGCGTCGAACTTGCACCCCCGCACCCTTACATTAGTTTAGTGTAGGATCAAAAGTATGTCTAGAGGGGGGGGTGTAGACTACTAGACCAAATAAAAATTTATCCTTTTCCCAATTTCATGTCTTGGCAGATTTTAGCAACTTAGCACAAGTCAAGAAATCAACCTACACATGCACGTCTAAGAGTATATCAGCGGAATGTAAAACATTGCACATGAAGGTAAAGGGAGGAGTTTGGAGGGAGCAAACGCAATGTAGACATGGATATTTTTGGTGTGGTTCCTATAGGTGGTGCTATCGTACAACCACGTTGATGGAGACTTCAACCCACGAAGGGTAACGGTTGCGCAAGTCCACGGAGCGCTCCACCCACGAAGGGTCCACGAAGAAGAAACCTTGTCTATCCCACCATGGCCATCGCCCACGAAGGACTTGCCTCACTAGGGTAATCTTCACGAAGTAGGCCATCTCCTTGCCCGTACAAACTCCTTGGTTCAACTCCACAATCTTGATGGAGGCTCCCAAGTGACGCCTAACCAATCTAGGAGACACCACTCTCCAAAAGGTAATAGATGGTGTGTTGATGATGAACTCCTTGCTCTTGTGCTTCAAATGATAGTCTCCCAACACTCAACTCTCTCTCACGGATTTGGATTTTGTGGAAAGATGATTTGAGTGGAAAGCAACTTGGGGAAGGCTAGAGATCAAGATTCATATGGTTGGAATGGAATATCTTGGTATCAACACATGAGTAGGTGGTTCTCTCTCAGAAAATGAATGCTAGAAGTCTAGGCATGTTCTGTTGGCTTTCCTTACTAATGAAGGAAGGGTGGAGGGGTATATATAGCCTCCACACAAAATCTAACCATTACGCACAAATCACCAAACTCAATGGGACTGAATCATGAAACTCGGTCAGACCGATTTGGTTCAAAATGTGAACGTTAGGATTTTCGATGGGACTGACATGTCAACTCGGTGGGACTAATTTCATTAGGGTTAGGGCAAAACATAATCTCGATGAGACCGATTACACAAACTCGATGGAACCGATTTTGGTAATAAGCTAACCAAAGAGTTGGTCCAGCAAACTCGGTGGGACCGGATCGCTCATTTCGTGAGACTAAAGCGTTGTGAAAGGGAAATAAAGAGTTTGCATTGCGAACTTGGTGGGACCAACTGTTCATCTCGGTTGGACCGAAACGTTACAAAGGGAAACAGAGAGTTTCCAATCCCATCTCGATGAGACTGAGATCCCTATCAGTGAGATCGAAGTGACTAGTGTTTCTGGCAGTGGCTATGTCAAGTGAACTCGGTGGCGCCAGATAGATCAAATCAGTAGGGCCGAGTTTGACTTTTTGGTTTGGACATATTTGGATATGAGAAAGTGGCTGAGGGCTTTAGAGCATATCACTAAGCACTTTGAGCAAGCAAGCCATTAAGCAACACCTCATCCCCTTTTAATAGTATTGGCTTTTCCTATGGACTAAATGTGATCTTGGATCACTAAAATGAAAATGTAGAGTCTTGAGCTTGAGCCAATATGTGCCGTTAGCATTTTGAGGGGTCCACATTCCTAATCCATGCCCTGCCAATCATTCAACTCTCTGAAATGATCATCTTGAAATAGCATTAGCTCAATGAGCTATATGTTGTTAGTAATTTCCAAAACCACCCAGGGATAGTTGCACTTTCAGTTAGACATCAGCCAACCAGCAGCCTAGGAGCTCCGCCACCTCGAGGGGTGCTGCTTCCCATTGGGAATCGATTGGCTTAGAATAAAAATCCGGACAACTGACACCTAAATAAAGTGATTTAAGATGAGTGTACGACCTATCTTGTGGCCCGGTGAAGTAGGCAGCTCCAACTACCGAGTCGGTGAGGCTGCTGCGATTGCGGCGGCTCCCGGCGGCAGGAAAGCAGAGATGTCACAATGGTCGATGGCTACGAGGAAGCAAAGCCAGGGACCTGGACACATCCGAAGTTGGAGCCTCTCCAGACCGTGCACAACGACGTAGGTGAATCGGCTCTGGTACGGTTCACGCGGTCGTCGTCGAGTCAGCTCTGACAGCACGGAGTAAGAGGCACATGGCCCAATGCACGACGAGAAATGGACATTGTCTCCGCATTTTGTAGGAGGGCGGCGGTGAATTTGGTGCTGTGGGGGCGCCATGGAGGAGGGGCTGAGGTCTCGCGGCTTGGGAGAAGGGAGCTTCCGGGGAGAAGGTGATTTGGCGCCCGCGATGTATGAAGGGGGAATTGGGAGGGGAACCATGTCTTACGGACGCATTTGTCTGAAATGTGTTTGTGAGTGTGTGTGTGTGTGTGGGGGGGGGGTGGGTTACAGTTCTACCCCTGCCTTTAGGCTTCTGGGCTTGGGTCTGTGTCTTGAGGGTCGGGATAGTAGAGTAACTTTGCTTTTCCCAAATAGTGGGCGCGAGCGATTTCGGGCGAGGAGGGTGTGTTTTGTAATAGTGGGCACGAGCGATTTCGGGCGAGGAGGGCGTGTTTTGAAATAGTCGGTGTGAGCGATTTCGACTGAGGAGAGGGTGTTTTGCCACCCATAGTTTATGAATTATTCGGCACCTATCATTTCGTACGAGGAGAATGCACGCTTTGATGAAGTTATGAACCTACCCTCGATGTACAACGGGCCAATTGATGTGTGTCCCACATTGGCTGGTAATTTTCCGTCTCCCATTTATTTGGTCGGGCGAATTCCACCAGGCAGAGGGTGTTTAGAGGTTCATTCAAATTTTGGGAGAACGAGCATCCACATCTACCTTACCAAGTCGATTCGAATGGCCAGCAATTTGGCTGAGCCAGTTTAAGTATGGAATCAGAGTGTTCCATTTAAGAAAAAAGTCAATTCGAATCAAATTTTGAAATGTTAGCTTGCCACTTCTTTTTTAGATGGTGAGATGATGCTCAGGACTAATGTGTTTTTACATGCTCGTTGCTAACGATTTACTATATGACAAATAGTTGACCCACTCAAAAGCGGGAAACAAACCCAAAATGAAATATGTCAGTTCAATGAAGTAGCTCATTCACCATGTCAAAATAGTGAACTTAATCCAAAATTGAACACCTCAATTGAGTAGCATGTTGTATTATAGTTCTCCATGAACATGTTGAAAGTCAAATTATTGAACTTGTTTAATACGCATATATCTGTTCATGTGTGGATTGAAGACAACATGTTCTCCAATTCAAATATTTGAATGCGAATTTATGTCGAAACATGGTTTATATCTATCTTTGATGAATAAACGTGACCTCCCTCCTCTCCCGGACTCCTGTTTTCTCTCTCGCCTACAATCTTCAATTCTATTGCATGCATCCAAACACAAACCTTCTCAGTCCCTCTCTCTCTCTCTCTGTGTGTGCGGGGGGGGGGGGAGTCTCTCTGGCACACTCCATGTATAGGTGTATCTGGCACACAGTGTATGATTCTCTAGTCCAAGCTAAATATCTAGGGTGGACTTGAGGGTGTCCTGGATTAGGGGGTCTTCGGACAGCCGTACTATATCCTTTGGCCGGACTATTGGACTATGAAGATACAAGATTGAAGACTTTGTCTCGTGTCCGGAGGGGACTCTACTTTGCGTGGAAGGCAAGCTAGGCAATACGGATATGTATATCACCTCCTTTGTAACCGGCCTTGTGTAACTCTAGTCCCCTCCCGTGTCTATATAAACCGGAGGGTTTTAGTCCGTAGGACAACAGACAATCATACCATAGGCTAGCTTCTATGGTTTAGCCTCTTTGATCTCGTGGTAGATCAACTCTTGTAATACTCATATCATCAAGAACAATCAAGCAGGATGTAGGGTATTACCTCCATCAAGAGGGCCTGAACCTGGGTAAACATCGTGTCCCCTGCCTCCTGTTACCATCCGCCTCAGACGCATAGTTCAGGACCCCCTACCCGAGATCCGCCGGTTTTGACACCGACATTGGTGCTTTCATTAAGAGTTCCACTATGTCGTCACCATAAGGCTTGATGGCTCCTTCGATCATTGCTAGCGATGCGGTCTAGGGTGAGGCTTTCCTCCCTGGATAGTTCTTTGTATTCGGCGGCTTCGCACTACAGTCCAATTCGCTTAGCCATCTGGAGCAGATCGAGAGCTACGCTCCTGGCCATCAGGTCAGATTTGGAAACTTAAACTACACGACCGACATCCACGGACACTTGATCTTCGACGGATTCGAGCCCAGGCCGGACGCGCCGCATAGTCGCGACGAGCAAGAGGTAACTCTACCGTCGGACAGTGTTCGGGAGATCGCATCCGGAGCTACTCCGGTCGTTAATTCGGAGCAAATCGCACTATCTGAGAGTGGAGGGATAGAACCCGCCATGGAGGCTGCACTCTCAGTGGCGATAGAGCTAGATACTGACTTCACCCATTTCGAGAGCCGCATCGCCGAACCACTGGATTTATCCCTGGCCACAGACTCCAAGCCGCCTACATCTGTGCCTGTCGAATCCGACTGGGCGCCGATCATGGAGTTCACCTCCGTGGATATCTTTCAGCACTCACCTTTCGGAGATGTGCGAAATTCATTAAGGTCTCTCTCCCTGTCAGGAGAACCTTGGCCGAACTATGTCCGGATAGAATGGGATGCGGACAACAAAGAAATTCTCTGCCCACCCACCACCCACTTAGTAGCCACTATCGATGAATTAACCGACATGCTCGACTTCGACTCCGAAGACATCGACGGTATGGACGATGATGCAGGAGACAAACAGGAACCACCGCCCTCAGGGTGCTGGACCGCCACCTCATCATATGATATATACATGGTGGACATCCCCAAAGAAGGCAATGGCGACGAGACAACGGAGGATGAACCCTCCAAGAAGCAACCCAAGCGCCGACGTCAGCGGCGCCGCTCTAAGTCCCGCCACAGCAAGAGCAGTGATACTGGCACAGGAGATAATAACACTCCGGATAGCGCCGAAGACAACTACAATCCCCTCCAGCACGATGTAGAGCTAGAAGACGAACAAGCTAATCCTCCAGAGTAGGCAGCAGATGGAGAACTGGAGGAGGACAATTACATGCCTCTCTCCGAAGATGAGGCGAGCATCGGTGACGACGAGTTTATCGTGCCTGAGGACCCCGTTGAGCAAGAGCGCTTCAAGCCGCCGGCTTATGGCCACGGCAAATAGCCTGAAGAAAAAGCAGCAACAACTTCAAGCTGATCAAGACTTGCTGGAAGACAGGTGGACCAAAGTCCTTGCGGCCGAGGAGCATGAACTCGAGCGCCCATCCAAGAATTACCCAAAATGCAGGTTTCTACCTCACCTCGAGGAGGAAGCATGGAAGCCTCATTCACGAGTGTACGATGCGGCTGACCGGCCACTACGCGGTCAAGCCAGAGAGGCGTTTCAGCCTGAAGTTCAGCCCGCACCCCGTCCCCTCTCAATCAAAAATACTAAAACCCGGGGTTACACAGAGGACCTGCGAGACATATTGGACAGTAAGGCAAAAATCGCAAGGTTAATATACGGGACACGGGCACGTGCGCCAACATGGGACGATGATGGTCGCGTCGGATACACCAAGAGTAAATCCGGCCGGGCCGAATACAGCAGACAAGACTCATACGAACCGCGTCGGGATGTAGCCCGACACAGAAGCGCCGCACACGAGGAGGAGCCCCGGCCGCCGAACACAGGACGACAGAAGGGGTTTCCCCCACAAGTGAAGATGGTGAACATGATATACGCAACCCACATTCCCAAGAGGGAGCGGAAGCGTGCACTAAGGGACGTCTATGCGATGGAGCCCGTCGCCCCAAAGTTCAACCCATGGTCTACTTGTTCGATCACCTTCGATCGCAGGGACCACCCCACTAGCATCTGTCATGGCGGATCCACCGCACTGGTCCTAGACCCCATCATTGACGGATTTCACCTCACTCGAGTCCTTATGGATGGCAGCAGTAGCCTGAACCTGCTTTATCAGGATACAGTGCGAAAAATGGGTATCGATCCCTCGAGGATCAAACCCAGCAAAACCACCTTTAATGGCGTCATCCCAGGTGTAGAGGCCTAGCCCATTGCATAGGC
The DNA here is from genome assembly GCF_018294505.1 of Triticum aestivum. Classification (NCBI taxonomy): domain Eukaryota; kingdom Viridiplantae; phylum Streptophyta; class Magnoliopsida; order Poales; family Poaceae; genus Triticum; species Triticum aestivum. The sequence continues at coordinate 282,723,262 of NC_057803.1, read as the reverse complement.
TCAATCACACTGGAAGTGGTCTTCGGATCACTGGATAACTTCCGAAGCAAAGAGTTAATCTTCGACATCGTCCCATTTCGCAGTGGCTATCATGCACTACTCGGACGGACAACATTTGCAAAATTCAATGCAGTGCTGCATTACGCATACCTCAAACTCAAGATGCCAAGACCTCGTGGGGTCATAACAGTAAATGGAAACACAGAACGCTCGCTCCGTACGGAAGAGCACACTGCGGCCCTTGCAGCAGAAGCACAAAGCAGCCTGTTCGGGCAGACCACTCATTTGGCGTCATGGCCCTCGGACACCTTCAAGCAAGTCCGGAACAAGCTGCAACAGGATCGCCTGACACGATCTGAGCTCGCCTAGCAATTCGGCCCCCATCCCAGTCCTAGTGAAGCAATGAAATCTGTGCCGCGCCTACATAACTACGCATTGAAAATACCATGGACATAGGCGAGGGCACGATCAGGACACGCCCCGCATTGTGGCTTAACCACACTAGGGGATGTATATCTTTGACATTCCTTTTCTCTTTCACGGCCTAACTCTCTAGAAGCCCTTTCCGGCAGTACGATTGTCGGACACATTCCGGAAGCAACAACCAAGGCGGCAAGAAGCTAAGATGAACATGGGAACCGCCAGGTGGTCTCTAGTAATAATTGATATACCCGCTTTTCACTATCTATGCGTAGCTTGCCCTGGGATAGGACATTTCGAATTGTCCTACTTTATGCTTATTGCACTACTTGTACCAAGTACGCTTCAACGTATCATTTAAATAACAATGCATATCATTAATCTGTCATTGCATTATTTAAGTTTTTCTCTTTCTCTTATATGTCCATTTACGACAATCCACACCCGCACGCGCAGGTACGGTCAGTTTGCTAGGGGTCCTCGTTTACCCCATAATACGGTGAAGAAGTCCGAACACTTTCGATAGTGCGGCACCCCAAACTTATAGCATTATATGCATCAGCTCTGAATCATGTCTTTGGTCAAATGTTGGGTTACCCGGCTCCATGCTTTGGTACCTTACGTTCCGCTATATCGGCTAAGGTAGCGGTGGGAGAACTATTGTGATTGTGTCCCAGTTCTTCCGGATGAGCAACTCAGTAGAGAAAGCCAAAAACTGACTGTCATGATAAGGCGAGAGACTGGTCGTTGTTCGAGAGGTCTCAAGTCCTTAAAGACTTTTTCCGCTTTGGGCGAGGAGTCGGCCTTGTCCGACTTAGGCGTGTATAGCGCCTCAAGTTCGGCCCTCTGAATACCAGGGGCTTCGCCAAAAATTTAAAATCATAGACTTCTATGGCTAAGTGAGAGTGATAAAGCATTATAGTCCGATTGCCTGGTTTGTTGCGCTAAACACCTCCCTTGAAGGACCCAAAATTGGGGTAAAGAGTGTTCAGGTTTATCCTGAACACCCCAGTACTAGTTACATGGGGATAGAAGCCGACGACTGGCCAACTCTCAGATTTTATAAACGGCCGCACAGAAGGTAATATTTTAAATTAAGAAAGTGTCGCATGGCGCAAACGAACTCGTTTCATATTACAGGATCACATGAGCATGTTCATTCACAAATTACATCCTTGGCACACTCATTTGCCACTAAGCGGGAACCCTTCAGGACACTCATAGTAATTCTCGGGGCAGCGATGCTCCTTGCCCTCCGGCGGCATTCCTTCACCAGCTTCATGGTGTCTAGCTTCGCCCAGTGCACCTTCGCCCGGGAAAAAGCCTGGCGTGCACCCTCGATGCGGACGGACCGCTTGATGACTTCAAGCCATGGGAAGGCTTCCACAAGCCGCCTCAATAGACTGAAGTAGCCGCCGGACAGGGGCTCGCTAGGCCACATCCGGACTATAAGGCCCCGCATGGCCTGTTCGGCCGCCTTGTGAAGTTCGACCAACTGCTTCAGCTGGACGCTCAAGGGCACGGGGTGTTCGGTCCCAGTATACTGAGACCAGAACAACTTCTCTGTTGAGCACCCGTCCTCAGCCCGGTAAAACTCCGCGGCATCTAGTACACTGTGGGGAAGATCTGCAAACGCTCCTGGAGAGCTCCGAACTCGGGTAAGAAAAAGGAAAGTCTCCTTCATGTGCTTGCTTTGCATAATGAATGCCTTACCCGCTGCTATATTCTTCACCGCGTCAATCTCCTGGAGGGCCTTGTGGGCTTCGGCCTGGGCGCTCCGGATGCTTTCAAGCTCCTGCGCGAGCTCAGACTCTCGCGTCTTGGAGTCAAGCTCCAAGGACTCGTGCTTTTTGGCGAGAGCCTCGAGCTCTTGCTGCACCTCGCCTACTCGGGCTTCTTGTTTCTCCCGTTCAATGCGTTCTTTGGCCGCTTTGTCTTCGGCCTCGGACAACGCCTTCCTCAGGGTCACCCCCTCGGTCGTGGCCCCTGACAAATCCATGATGATCCTATTACTTTACACCCAAACTTCTTTTTAACTATATAGACATTGGGTATTTCTTACCTTTGCTCTCTTCGAGGTGCCTCTTGGTAAGGCCGAGCTCGTCCTCGGACCGCTTCAGGTCCTGCTTTAGTGCAGAGACCTCCGCAGTACGTGCAACAGTGGCCAGCAGTGAAGCCTGTACATACACATAGACATACTCTAATTAGACTCCTGAGTTATCATTTGATCCTCTATTCGGCTTTTCCTCGGTAATGCCGAACAGAGCATCAGGGGATACTATCTATGTGGTAATATTTTCTTATATTTGGATTGCTTACCTCAAAGCCTGTTAGGAGGCTGGCGCAAGCTTGGGTCAGTCCGTTTTTGGCGGACTGAACCTTCTCGACCACCGCACTCATAATAGTGCGGTGCTCTTCATCGATGGAAGCGCTGCGAAGCGCTTCCAGCAAGTTGTCCGGTGCCTCTGGTTGGACAGAGGACACCGGCATAGATGGTTGCCCCCCCTTAAAGGGGGACCGCCTGCTGGAGTCCGGAACCATCGAAGGTTCCGGCGCAGTGTGCGGCTGGGGGCCGAACTCGGAGCTCGTAGGGGCCTCACTCCCTTGGTACCCAGGGTCCGGGAAGTCACCACCAGGCGCCCCCAGAACCACCTCCCCTTGGCTCGGTGCCTTTTGAGACAACACCTCGGCGTTGTCCGTAGGGCGAGGGGTGGTAGCGGTAAGGAGAGAACCACTGTTCATATCCGACGAATCTAGAGAGCCGCTCGACAAGACGTCGAGATGAGCTCGGGACAGACTGCGTAATCATGTTCGGCATGAGGAGAGGCAGTGTAATAAAACATACCACGAACTGCTATGGTGCCCGGACACTTATGATTTCGCCAGGGGCTTGACCCTGGGCAGCCACTCATCGCCGCAGTCGGCAACCGTTGTGGCGCAGTCCGGAGGGAGGGTCCTTCCCTTCTTGGACCCTTCGGCCTCCCCGGTTGGGACATCCTTCCTTTTCTTGTCTCCCCCGGCTGGGGGGGGGGGACTTTCCTCTTCCTCCTCCTCGTCTTCATGGGAGGAGTGCGCATCGGCTTCATCGGAAGATGAGTCCGGTACAACCTTGCGCCGGAGACCCTTTCGGGTCCCCGCGGCTTTCTTCTTGGTCTTCTTCACTGGCACCTTTTAAGGTGCCGGAGTCAGCATCTCCGTTAGGAGAGCTCCTGCAGGATCTTCGGGCAGGGGGGCTGGGCAATCAAGCTGCTCCGCCTGTCTCTATCCAATCCTGTTAATGGCATAGAAGCTTAGATCCTGCATATAACTAAACCGGGGCAAATAAATACCCTGAGAGATATAAAAACTTACCGGATTGGCGCGGCATTTTGCGCTGAGTCGGCGGTCCTCGGTGAGGGAAGGAGGAATCTCGGTGCCCTTGAACAGCACCCTCCAGACGTCCTCGTGCGTTATGTCATAGAGCTCCCGCAGTGTCTGGAGCTTGGCTGAGTCGAACTCCCACAAATCGAATGCATGTCGTTGACATGGGAGGATCCGGCGGAAGAGCATGACCTGGACCATGTTGACGAGCTTGATTTTCTTACACGTCATGTTCCGGATATAGGTCTGGAGTTCGGTCAACTCTACCGAGGAACCCCAGGACAGGCCCTTCTCTTTCCGGGAGGTGAGTCGCGTGGGGATTCCGGATCGAAATTTGGGGGCCGCCGCCCAGTTGGATTCACGCGGCTCGGTGATGTAGAACCACCCCGATTGCCACCCCTTTATGGTATCCACATAGGTGCCCTCGAGCCAGGTGACATTAGGCATCTTGCCCACCATGGCGCCTCTGCACTCTGCTTGCTGGCCACCCACCACCTTCGGTTTAACATTGAAGGTTTTTAGCCATAGGACGAAGTGGGGCTTGATGCGAGGAAGGCCTTGCACACGACGATGAACGCCGAGGTGTTGAGGATGAAATTGGGAGCGAGATCATGAAAATCCAGCCCATAGTAGAACATGAGCCCGTAGACAAATGGGTGGAGGGGAAATCCCAGTCCGCGGACAAAATGGGTAAGAAAAACTACCCTCTCATGGGGTTCGGGCGTTGGGATGATCTGCCCTGCATTTGGCAGCCGGTGCGCGATATACGCGGCCAGGTATCTAGCTTCCCGTAAGTTTTTGGCATTCTCCTCCGTGACAGAGGAGACCATCCACTTGCCTCCTACTCCGGACATGCTTGGAGTGGTTTGAGAAGAATAACGCGAGCTTGGGCGCTAGAGCTCGAGTGTGCGGGAATGGGTAAGTGAGGAGGAAGAAGGCGTGGGTGAAAAAAGTAAATTCTTGTCCCTTTATAAGGGCGGAAGAGGCGATGTGTCTCCCCACTTGCCTGGCAAAACTGCTTATTCCCCAGGTGCCGTAATTGATGGCGCGGTTGGGTTACCCTCGTCCGTATTGATGAGAATCCCGTGATAAGGGGAACACGATCTCTGCTTTGACAAGACGTGTCAAGAAAACCGCCTCGCGATATGTGCGGGGCAGGTTGAGAAAAGCGGTTCGAATAATAACCGGGCCATGGCGTGATGTCATGCTGTCAAAACGTGTCAACTGATTAGATTTTTGGAAATATTATTCTCTCTACGGTGGTATGTGGAACTTATTTTGCAGGGTCGGACACTATCCTTGTATTCAAACTCTTCAATGGTGTATTCGGAGGAGGAACCCGCCTTGCAATGCCGAAGACAATATTGCGCGACGGACTCATCGTCATTGAAGCCTGGTTCAGGGGCTACTGAGGGAGTCCTGGATTAGGGGGTCTACGGACAGCCGGACTATACCCTTTGGCCGGACTGTTGGACTATGAAGATACAAGATTGAACACTTCGTCTCGTGTCCGGATGGTACTCTACTTGGCGTGCAAGGCAAGTTAGGCAATACGGATATGTATATCTCCTCCTTTGTAACCGATCTTGTGTAACCCTAGCCCCCTCCGGTGTCTATGGGTGTGTTTGGTTACGATCACCAACTATAATGGCATGGGTTGAACCCGTGTCTAGGCCTCGTTCCTGCGTTTGGTACATAGCTGGAGCGGGAATCAAGTTGTTCCCACTGAGGGAATATTCGGCTGATATGCGGAACCCACCGATACCTCCAAATAGGAGGAATCACACGGAACCGGTCCCGCCTCCTCTCTCAAGCTGCCTCCGCCTCGTCTCTCCCCTCCCTCCCGTTGCTCTCTCACAGCCACAACATTCCCATCTAGGCGGCAGAATGGGTAGCAACCGGTGGTTGCTAGCGTCGGCCACACCCTAGAATCCTAGATGGTGGCCTGACCTGCAGGGAGGCGGCTGCAAATTTGTGGCGTTGACCAGATCTTCCGGGGAGCGGCGGCGGCCTGATCTGCTTGTGGGAGGCGGCAACCTGATGTGCTGGTGGGCGACAGCGGCCGGACTCGCCGGTGAGTAGGCAGCCAATTTGTTGGGGGCGGCAGAGGAGCAGTGGCAGATCGGTAATGGTAGCAACCTGGCCTAATGGTACATCCACACGCAGGGATATGGGAAGAGGAGCCTGGTGTGGTATTGTTCACGAACATCCGATCTGAAGCTTTACTCAGGAGCCTAGTGGCGGCATAGGAGTAGTGGCAGATCGCTAATGGCAACCAGCCAACGAGTTCATTAGCTCTGAATCATAGTTTGACCGTGGGTTTAGGACTTAGAGTTACATCCTTGTCATAATGTGCATTGTTATCTTCTTTTTCTTTTTTCATATATTTTTATTCTTCTTTGTAAATTGATTCTTCTTTTGCTTGTACAAATGTGTTTTTTAGCCGTAGGGTCATCTTGAAGAAATGCTTTGGTGCAAGAGGAAATAGTTGCAGATAGCTTTGATGTCATATTTATAATGCTTGGCGAATGTAACTTGCCAAAGTGAACCAAATCCATTACGTTCCATCTCTTCAACCAAACACTGAAATGTAACCATTCCATTCCATGTATTGCCTCCAACTAAACACAGGAATGGAACCAACCCATTCCAGTGGAATGGAACCATTTCATTCCATTCCACTTCATTCCGCAACCAAACACACCCTATATAAATCGGAGGGTTTTAGTCCGTAGGACAACATAGAATCATACCATAGGCTAGCTTCTAGGGTTTAGCCTCTTTGATCTCGTGGTAGATCAACTATTGTAATACTCATATCATCAAGAACAATCAAGAAGGACGTAGGGTATTACCTCCATCAAGAGGGCCCGAACCTGGGTAAACATCGTGTCCCCTGCCTCCTGTTACCATCCGCCTCAGATGCACAGTTCGGGACCCCCTACCTGAGGTTCGTCGGTTTTGACACCGACATCACTCATTGTACATACAAAAATTCGTTGCCTGTAACTCTGTCATGCACCACTCTGTCATCTCGGAGCTCTTCCCTCTCTCTCAAACTCTCCATGTCCCTGGGTCACACATACACATGCATATCTCACTTGCACTCGATAGACCCATCTAAAACTCTCTCTCCCTCTCCCTCATTCTCTCTCCATCTCGCACGCACACACACACACACAATCTCACACCTAGCTAAGTATGATTGTCTCTCACTCAATTGTAGGCACACACAGTCCCCCCTATGTATATGACTAATTCTTAGTCTCCATCATAGACATATGCATTGTGTCTTTCCCTCACTTGGTCTATCTCGATTTCTCTCGGGGCATCTTTCTATCACACACACACCTCATCCCTCGATCTCCCACCTATATAGTCCCCTCATGATCTCAACGGGATCTCTCTATCACAAACACACCCTCTCTCCCTCCCCATGCGTCCATCTTCTCCATGCGTCCCTCTCGACCTCTGTCCCTTGTTGGCCAGACCTCTATTGGGCATGTGCTATAGGGGTGTCTCTCTTCGTTGCAAGCAATCACACACTAGCTATCTTCGTGTATCTCCTGACCTAACTTTTTCTATCTCAGAGATGCATGCGTGATATGTTTGCACAAGAAACGAACACACAGTCTCTCTCTATTTTGTCGTTTGTTGTCCCTTTATCTTTCACACACACACACATACTCTTTTTTCACACTCACTCATTCTCCTTCACACACACTTGATCTCTCTTGACTTAGGTACTCTCTTTGGCCCATAGCATATAGATTTGTTGAGAAGTCAAACATCACAAAGTTTGACCAGGTATGTGGAGAAAAACATTTACATCTAGAACGACAAACATATATCATTAGATTCATCATGAGATGTAGTTTCATATGATGTATCTTTGGTATTGTAGATATAAATAATATTTGCATAAACCTAGTCAAAGTTTCCAAAGTTTGACTTCTAAAAAAATTATATGCATTGCATTATCAAATGGATGGAGTATCTCTTTCCCCCTCTCAGCTATCTGACACACTACTCAGCTGTATCGGGGCTCCTCTCTCTCTCAAACTTTATATCTCCCTACTTCACACATACACATATCTCACTCACGCTACATAGACCCATCTAACACTCTCCACCCTTGTTCTCTCTCTATGTGACACGCAACCCCTAAGTACCATAATCCCTCACTCCATCATAGGCACACACACACTCCCCCCTAAGTATGACTATCTCTCACTAGCCATCAGGAACACACGTATGGTCTCCTTCCATCCATGCCTCTATCTCGATATCTCTCGGGGTATCTTCTATCATGCACACACCTTGTCACTCGATCGCTGACCCATGTAGTCCCATCACGATCTCCAGGGGATCTCTCTATCACAATCATACACTCTCTCCTCCCCATGCCTGCATTTTCTCCATACGTCTCTCTCGACCTCTCTCCCTAGTTTGTCAGACCTCTCTTGGCCACGTGCTAGGGTTCCTTCTCTCGGTTGCAAATAACCACACACTATCTCCTCACCTCGCTTCCGCTGTCGAAGATGCATGTGTGATATGTTTGCATAAGACACACATGCTTTTTCTCTACTTTATTGTGTGTTGTCCATGTCTCTTTCACACACGCACACCCACTTTTTTCACTCATTCTTTCTATTTCACACACACACTCTCTCTCTCTCACTAGTTAGGTACTCTCTCACGTCCATAAACATATGGATGTTTTGAAAAGTCAAACCTTAGAAAAGTTTGACTAGGTATATGTGGAGAAAAATATTTACATCTAGAACGATCATTAGATTCATCACAACATGTACTTACTTCATACTATCATTTATCTTTGGTATTGTAGATGTAAGTAATTACTTTATAAACTTGGTCAAAGTTTCAAAAGTTTGACTTAAAAAAATAGGCACTACATTATTGAACAGAGGGAGTAGCTCTTTCTCTCTCTCTACTATCTCTCACGAGCCTCCCGTCTCAGTCGATCTCTCCATACTGAGCGATTATACGGTCACTGTGTTAGCGTATAGCTCTGTATATTGTTTAGTTGACCGGTTAACTGGTCCACATACTTCCTTTTCAGCTTGTGTTCTCTATCTTCGTGTGTTGGCCCACATGGCAGTGGTTGAAAATAAGTAAACTGTAGGCCCATCTGACATGCGGTGAAGTAAATAAAGTTGAAACCACTTGCAGTAGCACCCCGCATGCTAGTAAATTGAGGGCACACTTCTTTCACATGAAGGACGCACTTGCGCACACTTCACCACTGCGTGGTGACATGCACACAAGGATGCACTCGTGCAGACCTAGAACACAATAGACACTAGCACACGTGTACACCGGCGTCGCCGCCGGCTGAGATAGATGGCAAGGTAGCCAACAAGCGGAGGCGGCTCGAGCCAAAACCGCATCCGACGAGCATGGACTTCATCAGTAGCCTCCCCGATGACATGTGGCTTGTCATCATCGGCCCCCCCCTACCAAATCTGCTATGCGGACCATCCTCCTCTCTCGACGGTGGGGTACCCTCTGGCGCCGTGTCTCCCTCTACCTCACCGTCGACGGCTGCCTCCATGATGGGGATTGCAAATGCATGGACATAGTCTCCAAGATCCTTTCATCACACCCTGGGACAGCTAGACGCCTTGACATCCGCATGTTCAGTACCAACTGCAAGGTCCAAGCCAAGTTCGCTGAGTGGTTCTTATTGCCCACCCTAGATCAGCTCGAGGTGCTCAGGTTTGAAGCTAGACGATGTCGCTCTCTGCCGCTGTCTGCGCTACGCCTCACACCAATGCTGTGCCACCCCAGCTTCAGCTCCTTCTATTTTCCCTTGATTAATGTCGTGCCTACCCTTCTTCTCCCTCAACTCAAGCAGCTCAACCTCTTCGATGTTGGCATCTTGAAGAAGGCTATGGAGCACCTTCTCCGCAGCTGTACTACGCTCGAGTACCTTCGTCTTCGGCAGATCCACTGGTTCATTAGCCTCCAGCCCTCCACATCACCGCGACGAATCTCTGATGGATTTATGTGTCTTGCTGGCCCCGCAACAAGACATCAATTGGGAAGAGATCACTCCAGCTGTTCCACATTATGGTCATTGAGAATGCGCCTTTCCTTGAGAGATTGCTTGTATCTGATCTAGAAGGTCCAACAAAAATCAGGGTCATTGACGCACCGAAATTGACAGCGTTGGTGTACTCGTCTGCCAAATTCTCCGAACTCTTTATTGGATCCGTAATCATTCAGGTACAACACTCATCTTCTTCTTCTCTGTCCTCTTGAAATTCATATTTTTAAATTTCTTCTTGATGTATTTACGACTGTCATCCAGAACATGATCCCCACAAGCTTGACCCAGTCTGTGCGCACAGTGAAGATCTTGGCAATAAAATGTATAGGCCCGAATCTGGATCAAGTTGTTGGATTCCTTACATGCTTTCCGTGCACAGAGAAGCTAATCCTCAAGGTGAAACTTCTTTCCTATTAGTAAATGGTAATCACAATGTAGCTCAATTTTTTCTTAATTTTCCCAAATTACGATGACAGGTGTAGTGTTCAAAACTGCATCTATGCACTGCACCGAAAGAAATGTTTTTAGTATTTTTTTCTCACGTGATCACCTACATCGTTTTTTGCTGTACTACTAGTAGCCTAGGCTAGTTATAGTGGCAAGTAACTTAGACTAGTAACTCTACGGTTAACCTAAGAGCAAGTACTACCTCCATCCTGGTTTACTCTTTTTGTAGTATCGAAATTTGACCATAGATTTAGCTGACAAAATGTTAATGCATGTCACAAAAAATTATATCGTTGGACTCGTATTTGAACATAATTTCAAATGGTATAATTTTTGGTGACATGCATTGGCATTTTCTTAGGTAAATCTATGGTCAAAATTTTATACTAAATACGAGGTAGTACAAAAGTGGGCTATAACGGCCCTCCACTATGTAGGCCAAAACACGTGCCAAATTCACTTTTGATGCATTTGGCATTGATGCCCTCCATTGCTCACCTGGTGCCCCAATCTGGATCACCTACATTGCTCCTATGCCAAATTAACTCACACAATGAAAAAACACTTGCGTGGGAGAGGGAGAGGACCGAGGCAATAAAAGCACTTGTTTGGGAGAGGGAGAGGCTGGTGTAGTTAGTTTGATTGATTTGTTTATACATGTGGGTCTGTGTGCATAGCATGGACAACTCTCTCACAACGCTAGCAGTGCCAAAATCTTTTGATTTGACATCGATGCGTATTATATGGCATACTTTTGAGAAATATGGCATCAGCCACATAGTGGAAGGCAACAAATTCCCAAGCTCTTCATGTGCTCCTAGGTAAATGAGAGGAAAGAAAAAGAGAGAGAATGAAAAAATGTCACTAGCCTTAGAGCCAATCCTATCATATGAGCGAATGATATTGGTACCTCTTGATGACATGACAAGCTTATACAACCAGCGGCTCTAATACGTTCTCTTCTTTTGTAGATAAAAAAGACCCGAAAGTGAAAAATGTGATCCACTATAACAATCTCATTGAACGGTCGACTACCGAGGCAGTACATATGAGATTAAATTGGCTAGGTTCTTTTTTCTGGAGGCAAGTGTGCTCAAGGTAATGAGGTTTGGCATTATCTAGCGCAACAATGAACGGCATTCTAATCACCCCAAGCATCTAAGCCTAAATGACAAATTCTCTACAGAAGCTGAATTTGTTTTTGAAACATCAAGTCGCCAGAGACTCAAAAATTTATTTGCCCATTAGTGACTTGTCAGGGCAGTGGATTTTAGTTTGTACGATAATGCTGCATCCACCTAAATTAATGAAAGTTCTTACGTAAACTTCCTAATAATTCCCTCTTCATAGATGCAACATTACTCCTAGCATTTGTAATATCAGTTTGAAACTAGTAATATTACGACTATCCAGCACGAGGTACTATGTTACTATAAATGTTTGCATGCATAGGTGTGGCAACGATATACCCATTACTCGAGTACAATATTTATTATTACCAGCAAGAGGCCCATGCATTGCATGGAACATCAAGATCCATTTATACGAGTTGTTTATCTTGAGGGAGACGAAGACGAACGAGGGAAGGCCATATCTGCAAATGTGGAGAGGGGTGCGGGTATCTTTTTGCAAATTGCCATAGTCTGCTTTCTATGTGTCAGATATAGATTAGACAATCTATATTGCAGGATGGTAGGCACACCATCATCACCTACTCGATTTTTTCATAAGAAAAGAGTAGAGATACTGGTGGCAACGCACGAGAAATTATGTTGAACACAACTAGTTGTAAGCAGGCTAGCTCTACAGCCATGATAGTGACTGCAAACGGTGAGGCTGACTTTTTTATGCCGAACAAGGCTCCTACACTCAAGTGTCATCTCTGGCGCTGGGTCTTGTCACTTCACCATGAGGAGCAACACCTAATAATTTGACCAATGGGTAGTACAGTAGTACTACGTTGGTAGTACTGCTAGTGCTAGCACCACCGTCTTGATTTAGTAGTACTACCACCTCCGTCTGGATTTAGTATTTGACTAGCAATATCTAGTAATGCATGTCACAAAAAATATACTACTGCCTCTGTAAATAAATACATGGAGTATTGTTTTATTCGGTTTTGAATGTAGTTCCCAATGATATTTTTTGAGGAAAAGTTCCTGATGATATTATACACTCTCCCTTCCGGTAGATGGCTCAAATCTGAAATCTCATCAATCAGACTACTATTATACTCACCGAGCGGTCAGCTTGGTAAGCTCCCAACAAAAAATTGCAATCAAAGACTACTATTGTACTCCCTCCGTACTGGTGCATTAGTCACGTTACGAAAACCAAATACTCCCCTTCGTCTAGGTGTATAAGTCACCTTAGGAAAACCAAATAATCTCAAAACACTTAGGCGAGGTTCATTAACTACCACCTCGTTTCTTGTTTCTTGACATATCAACCAATAAGAGATGTGGGGCGTACATGCTTTCAATGACTTAAGACTACCAAACATGACATGAAGTTGTTAGTTCATTGCATCGAATGCTACTAAATAGCAAATAAGCATAAAGTTCTCTCATTTTTCCCTTCCCCTTGGTCGTGATGCACAACCTAAGATAACTTATGCACCTAGACGGAGGGAGTAATCCCAAAACTTTTGCATAGCCTGGGCGCGGTGCATTAACTACCCACCTCGTTCCCTGTTTTTCGCCAAGAAAAAATAAATCGGCCAATAGGAGACGTGGGGTGCGTATGCATTCAATGACTTGAGACTACTTTTAGCACAACATGCAATGCTCAATTACCTGCATGTAATGACATTAATTACAAAATAATAAACATCAAAGTTCTCTTGTTTTGCCCCAACTTGGTCTCGATGAGATGACTATACTGCACCGGTATAGAGGGAGGGTCGAAGAGTAGATGGCCAACACACACATGAATGCAACGCTGTCTGCACTTCTCATATAAAGGCTCCCCGCCTGTCCAATCTACGAAATCCTACACACCTACGCACCCTAACCAAGGGAAAGAGTGATCACTCGAATCGCAAGATCAGTTGACTAGAAGCTAGACCCATGGAGGTGATGTGTGCAAGCATGAGCCGGCTGTGCTAGATGGTCCACGATGCCGGCCTGCAGCCCGGCACCGAGGAACGTCTCCAAGTCATGCTTGAGGTCACCAAGGCGAGAGGCCTCTTGGACGACAACTTCGTCTCCTTGTTCCACGAGGTCCTCGGCGTCTTCCTCGATAAGTTCACCATTGTCAAGAAGCTCGCAGACGACCTTGACGTATGCCTCAAGCCCACGTGCCCACGCTCTGCGATGCCTGCCACCCTCAACAACCTCTATGGTGACAACCTCTTCGATGCACTGGTAGCCCTGCGAATGCCCGCCGTCACATCGGAGAATGTCCACCTCGAGGTCGTGCTCGTCGCGCAGTGCCTAGCGCAGCAAGACACCATCGACATAATCACCCACGTCTACGTGCAAATTGTCCACAAGGACTACTATGTTCAAGAGGAGGACGATAGAACGCTGGTCTTGTTGGACCGCAGGGCAACCTTGGACGGCATTGTTCAGATGCACGTTGAGCTTAGCGCCAACGTCGCTCCTCCTCACACGTCGGTTGGTGACCCATCACACTAGGGCGTGTGGATGTCATTGATGGATCTGTATGTATCTTTATCTTGCCATCAATTCCATGTACTGGTAGTATATTGTAATTATCTTACCTTTCGCATCAACTTCATAATTTTCGTACGTACCATGCATGAACCGCGCCAGAACCGAACCTCTCATTACTCGAGGGAAAATCGTTATTTCTATCTATCGGTCGCGCAAAGGAGCAGAAGCAAATTTTACAAGTTACAAGCTCAAAAGGAAAAGCCTCGCCCCTCTGTAAATTGCATCTTTTTGCCATCCCTTCTATAAGAAAAAGGCAGTGATCCTACCGGTTCCTCAAAAAAGTAAAAGCCTGCCGCCTTCGCGTCGCACCCCCACATGGTTGGTCCGACATGCCGCTCAAGGGGGAATCTGTGCCATGTTGCATTTTCACTTTCAAGTGGGACCACAGTTGAGCAAACCGACTATCGGCAAACCCCCACCCCGCCCACCGCGTGATGACTGAGCTAGAGAAAATAGGAGAAAGAAGAGATAGCTATAGCACGGAGTCCAAGAAAATTGGTGTCAGATGGGACTCGTGTGGGTGGCGTGTGCCGTACTGCCAGACGTGAATGCTAGATATGGCCCATGCCACCCCACTATGAATCGAGGTGCTGGTTACGTAGAGCGAACACCACTAGGCCATACGGTACACCACTAGTACTTGTATTCACATTGTCGCGAAATTTCCTGCAGTCCGTTCTCGTGAAAATGGAAAAACTGGACCTTTTGGAAAGTTTAACACAAAATGGCCTCAACCCTCCTCTCTCTCTTCTCAGCGAGCCAGCAGATGCTCGGAGTGTGCCCATCGTCTGTTTGCTCACATTCGGTCCCACATGTCAGTGAAAACGCAAGATGACCCACTGAACTTGCACATCTTTCACCTCGACGTGCTGGTGATGAAAAACAAATCCAATAAAGATCTTCGGTGGCCGTTTTTGGAGTTACTCAAGAGTAACATTCTATTTATAGTTTAAACGAAGATGCACAACACGTACCTTCAACTAGCACTCCATTTTCTTGCATGACACGACCAGGATGCTGGATGTCCCAAGTGTCGGCAAAAGAAGGAAGAACTCGACCAAATCTTCTCCACATTTAAACCAGAGGAGTAGGAAACACGACAAGCCATTTGCCTACATCATACCTACAAGCCCACCTCACACTATCACCATATTTCTCGGCCTCCGTGCGACACCTAGCTCTAGTTGATGGTATACTACTACTAGGACTAACTATTGTACTAGCATACTCCACTATTAGGTTGGCTCTATGTGATGGCAACTTCACATAACCGGATGCTTGCTATACTACTACGGTACTCACATTCCAAGTGACTCAAAAACTATTCATAAATTGAGTTTACCACATGCATATGCAAAATTACCATTCATTACATACAACAAGTCATCAACACACAACGACAACGAGGATACATGTTGGATTATAGATTATTGCCAACAAAACATTCTAGTAAATACTGAAGTTTTTATCACATAACGAATAACAAGTAATGAAATGAACTTCAGCTCAACCAATCCTCGGTGTTGGAAATGCTTGCTTTGAACAATAAGTAAGCCACTGGGAAGGGCCAGCTATTGTTAATACCGAGACCAATGCATGACTCATCATCCAGGCTAAAGCGGCCTATATCTGGACGCATATTGTGATAGCAAGGGTAGGAAACCGTAGCAATGTTCGAGGTATAGATATAGTTGCTTCTCATAAATGGTAGTAAAATTGTGCCAACAACAGCTAGATTACCTTTCCCCATCATAGGATAGTTTTGTCCAAGGAAGCGTGAGTTTTCTCCAAGACTACCAATACGGAACAAGGCAGAAGGTGCTGGCGCTACCACACAAGTATCCATCCCAAATACCCTGCAACGGATGTTGGAATAGGTCCAGAGAGTGCGACCATGGGAGACAACACCTGCTTCCTTAGTAACATCAGTAGTGCCCTGTATACATACAAGAAGAGGTGATCCATCAGAATAAGTTGCCAGGCGCCACTAGGTATGTAGGTCCTGTTCGTCCTCGTGCTCGTGATCATCACCATCTTTATCTCCCCTTAGTTATAATTTTTTTCAAGTATAGGTGGTGGAATGTTCACAGGACCTTGGAAACACAAGAAGGTTAATTAGCACGTGGATGAAACAATTCTAATTATGGTGGAAGACAAACGTACCAAAATAATAAGGATTCCATGGAAAAACAGTGCCACAAGTGGTGGCAGCAAACAGAAGACTCTCGTATTGAATTACATCATAGTACTCATCTGTGTACATAAATTGATTTTTGAGCAATATCCATCAAGGCATGGAAGTAAGGATGGCAACAAGCTTGTCGAAGATAGCAACAACATGATAGTTTGTGTAATCCCAAGAGTGGTTGGGAACTCGACAAATTGCTATCTTCTATAGACGACATTCACCATGATCGTATTTGAACGTACGTAGATCATCTGTGTGCTGAACCTCAGGGCACTCTGAGATTTTTGGAAGTGGAACCTGGTGATGAGTGTACACATACACAAGCTCCCACTCGCAGTTGTACCCAATATAAACAACCCAATCTCCATTTGCGCCTACCTAGGCCTTACCCTTCAGCGATGGTGTCATGCAAAAACATGGCCACCTATGGGGCCATCGGCCCCTTGTGGTTGGTAGGGGGGAAGCACACATTGCACAAAGAGCAGAGGGCGTAGAGTAGAACGACATCAATCACACAGGTAGTTTTTACCCAGGTTCAGGCCGCCGCGAGGCGTAAAACCCTACTCTTGCTTTGGTGGATTGATAAGAGGACCGTGGTGGAGACGTTTCACTCTAGCCCGGCAAGGTTGCCTCGGGGCGAGAGCAGTCACGCGCGTATGAGTTCACAAGGGTTTGAATCCTTTCTAAGGTTGCGACGGCCCTCCTTTTATAGATCAAGGGGTCACCACAATGGCAAATCAGTCATTGTGTACTGGTTAGATAGCAAACAGTGTTATCATACCGAACTCTACAGACAGGACAAGGTGCATTAAATGCACCACTTAGTGTCACATCATGGAGGAGCCCAACAAAGCCTTGTCATTCCGTTTCGCCACCTTCTCGCCTGCCTGCATGACACTTCTCCGGACGGGTGCCATTTGGAGGTAATTTCCTCAGGAAATAGTTGCCACGTGCCAAACAACAACCACTTAGTCACTTGGGGGCTCGACACCGCAGCGATTGGTGACTTGCGTTGCTATGAAGTGGAGAGGTGGAGCCTCGGCGGGGTAATCCGCCCTCGGCGACCCTCGGAAAGCCTGCCGGGGTGGTCTTGAGACTTGTCTTCGGGGCAACCTCGACCTGGCCAGGCTCGCTTGCCTGGCAAGGGAGGTTTTTCCTTAGCTGTATCTTGCTCCTGCAGTTGGTCTTGGTCTTCTTGATCTGCCCTTTGATTTCTTAGAGAGCTTATCTCTTCTTCTTGGCCTTGTCGTGGGCGCTGCAACCTTGCTCTTGTGCATGTGTATAGTGTTGGCAACACACCTAAGGTTTGTTGCACCGACAGGAGCCCCCGGGCCTGGACTAAACACGCTGCCGAGCATCGTCGGGGTAGGCCTTGTCAAGTACACAGGTGAGGAGGCTGCGATAGTTCGTCCTTTGAGATCTTCTTTGATTCTTCATTAACCCGTGCTCAGGTCAGTTTCCGGTTTTCCCATGCATCGTGCAAGACGTTACCAAGGGAATTCAAGCCATGGTCTATGGGCTACCCACATCCCACATTCACGGGGCGGTAACTGCCATTCCACAAGCTTCTCTGCCCCTGGCGCCTTCACCACATGTATTGCATGCATTGCGTAGGGCCGGTGGCAGATGCGGAGGGCGCGGAAATGAGCGTCGTTGCAGAAAAATAGGCATCACAGATTGGCGCAGGGGGTCGGCTTAAATTTCCCATGCCCTTGATGGCACGGGGAGGAGACGGATTGGAGGAGCGGGGCGGCGACCCCCAAGGCAAAGAGTCAACCCCCTGCCCCATCCACCTATAAAAAGGAACACGGGACGGGGCACTTCTTGACGTAGCTCGCTCCTTCCTTCTCCTTAGCAGTTCCCACCCATCATGGTGAGAGGCCGGGGGCATGGCGGTGCGGCGGTGGCGACGAGAGCTTCTACTCGACAGCGCCTCCCCCTCCTGCCGAAAATGCGGGTGTCGGCGTCCTGGGAATGGGGGTACCCATACTCGCCTGCCTGCGGCCCATGGAGTGTCTCCATCGATGGCCTGGTACGGCCCAATTTCAGCAACAACAACCCAAGACCCTCGCGTGGGGCCAAGCCTCGCGAGGCGGACGACACCAAGACCTCCTGAGGGGTGGCCTCACTAGGCTGGCTCCCGAGGAGCGGACATATCAATGCAAGGTGCACCTCGCGAGGTTCGCATGGCGTGAGCCATGACGACCAAGGCCAGGCGGGCGCTAGCGGGCGCAGTGTACCAGTTTCCCATTTGGGGCAAAGGAGGAAGCACAGGCATGGAGTCCCAAGGAATCAAGCAAAGGTTTCCATATTGGTCCAACGAGACCAGGACCGCCTGGATGACAGGATGGAGGTGATCGTGGAGCCCACTGCAGCCTCACCACCAGAGCCTTTGCAGGCGAAGACTACTTTTGTCAGATAGCTTGTACTAGCTGTCTCCCTTCAAATTTGGCCATTGTGGGATCCCTTCCCGCCTAAATTTGGGAAGAGGACCAAGGCCACTATAAATAGGACTTAGCCACCACCATAGAGGATGGACTATTCAGGTCATCCTCTCACCCGCCAGGTCATCAAGCTCAAGAACTCCTCACCTCCTGAGGCTGTTCAACCTCTATACTAGTTCATCCTCAGCCCCCTGACGCAATCCACCAGAAATCTGGAGTAGGGTATTACACCGAAAGGTGACCCGAACCAGGATAAACTGTTGTGTTCCTTGTCCCTCGGGTTCGTGGAGCTAGGTTGTGGAATCGTTGAGCTGGCAGGTTGGGAAGAGGGAGTTCTTCGCATGCACCCTAGTGTTCGAACCTCACAAGGGTCTGTGGAACCCCGAATCTGACATTTGACATGACTGGTAGGGGTGCGTCGCGGCCTTTCTTCTTCTAGCCAGCTGACAACCCTAATGGCCGATGATCACAGGGCACATGCCAATCACTGGTCCGCTTGGCCCGCCCAGGCGATGTCATCCACCTAGGAAGACCTCCACTTTGCGCTCTAGGCGGCTCATACACTGCCCAACTCTACCGAACGCGGGCAGCGCGGGCCGGTGCTGCCCGCCCTCACCCCTCGGTGTACACGTGCCTCCACGTGGTCTTCGAGCTATGCCGTGGTGACGGCGCCGCACACTTGACCGGAGAAGGCGAACATGCGGGCCGCGATCATCATGGCGCGAGAGCTACTGCGCTGCAGGTTGGTGGAGGGCGGCCATGATGCCCTGCTGGAGCGGGTCGCCGAACTGCTCGATGTCGCCTACAGGTGTGCAACGCCTTTCTGCTCCCTGTCCACCCCTCAGGTGGTGGCAGAGGCGCGTGCCAGGCCCCAACGCGCCGGTGCCCTCCATGGAGCACCTGAAGGATTCGACCGCAACAACACGACCCTCGGCGCAATTCGTTGTGCCGCAACTGCAACACCTGGCGGTCACCTGCGGGGCCGCGCTGGGACATCGCCCTGCGGCCACTAGGGGCAGGCACGTGTCCTGGAACTCCAAGGTGTGGGGCACCCAGGCAAAGGCTCTGGTGCAGCCGCCCCAGATGCCTATGTGCCTTGCATGATGGACCTAGAGTACACATCTGAGGAAGGCCCCAGCTCGTTCCTCAAGCCAAGCTGGGCAGGAGATTCGCTGGACATCGGGGCTTTCCATGACCTGCCTGGAAGCTTCGCCAAACCCTTCGATGACAACAACCACAGGGTACGGCCGATACCCCAGGGACATGCTTACGCTAAACATGGACCGCAGGTGAACCAGGCCACGATAGCGGTCAGAGACCCCGGTGCGGTGCCCCCGCTCCCGGCAGCACCGACCACTAGGGGTTGCGTGGGTGGGGCCCGGATGCAGGGCCCCCTCGTGCCATGCGGAGCAAGGCATCGCACGGAGGTAGGTCCTCTGCCAGGGGACACTGCAAAAAATACATTTTCGTGATGATACGTGTTTGTCACAGTAGGTCATGTTTTCTGTCATGCATGTACATCCATGAGAAATTTATGACAGAATCAAGATAGTCATACATGTGCTGTCGTAGAAGTGTTCCATGACATTACCAAAATTATCATCACGGAAGTGTCCACTTCCATGATGATAAATCGCGCGTCACAGAAGTGCTTTCGTCAAGGGTGACCGAGATGTGGCATCCACCGTAACGGAACGCCGGTAAGCTATCGGGTCCAGTTTTGGATCCGATAACCCGTTAACAGCCCCGACCAATGGGGATTTTCCACGTGTAAAATCATCATTGGCTGGAGGAAACACGTGTCGGCTCACCGTTGGGACAGATGTCGTCCACTCATTGGACCCAAAGCGCCTATGATACGTCGACACATGGCACGGCCCAACAGAGGCCCATTCCTGTGAAAAGGCCGGCCCATTTGAGTTGGTCAAAAGGTGGTGGGCTGGACCACGGCAAGCCTGTTAACGACCTGTTCACATATAGCCCATTTACCGCCTGCTAACCTAGGGCCTGTTTACGGCCTATTCGAATTAGCCCAGTAGCATCATCTGGGCCGTCCAATATAATTCCAGCCCGTTTTAACTTCTGGCCCATGTATAGACCATGACGTCTTTCGGCCCATATGAGGCCCGTATTACTCTCGGCTCATTAACGGCCGGTGGTAAAACTGGCCTGTAATGAACAATGTATCACTTTATACCCATTAACGGCACGTGGTGAAATTGTCCCGTAATGAACAGTGTATCACTTTATGCCCATTAACGACCCATTATTCCGTTGGGCCATTTCCAGCCCATGTTATCTTTTGGCCTTCTCGGGGCCCATTTATTCTTGGGCTCATTTCAACATTCGTTAACTAACGGCCCATCACTATCATTTTCTGCTTGTGGGCCAAATTCAGCCCGTGGTTACAGTCGGCCCGTTTGTGGCCCGTTAATACGTTGGGCCGTTTCATAGCGTCACCCAAATATGGCTGATTAACGACGGCCTCCTATGGTCGGCCCATGAACGGTTTCAACTCTAGCCCATTTATGGCCATAATGTGGTCTGTTATTGGCCCATGTTTGGCCAACCGATCATATGGTAGAAGGCCCATTGATGATACGGCCCATAGAAGGCCCATTGTGTCTACAGCCCGTATAAGGCCCATTGTTTCTATGCCACGTAGAAGGCCCATTGTTTCTATGGCCCTTAGAAGGCCCATTGTTTCTACGGCCCGTAGGAGGCCCATGTTAACTACAGCCGATGGGCATCAAAGTTCGCCACCAGTGCAAATATAGGGAACACCCTACACTATACAAAAATGGCTTGCTGTTTTCTTCAGCCGGTGATTGCATGTTAAGAACAAATTTTGTATCGCACCAAAACAAATTACAACTATAAAACAAAAGGAAGGTTGGCATAAAAGTTAACAGTCTAGCAGATAAATGCACCACCAGAAATTCAGAAGCTCACTTCATTTGACCTGACTATTATGTTTTCATGCTGTATTGTCCGATGGAGCACCATAACCTTCACCTTCAGTTCTCCTAGGCTCCTGAACAACATAGCAAATGTTTGATAGTCTGGTTTCAAAACCATGCATATCTTGACAACATCGAACAATGTCTCTCCTTGTTTCACAAAGGGTCTCTATTAGGGAATGAACTTGTGTCTGGAGCGCAGATACAACATTGTTTTGAGCTTGCATATCCTGATCATGAGGCAGTTTGGACGAGATTGCCTTAACAACCAAGCCAGTATTACGCAGGAACGTGCTTTTGGCACTGTTAGTGGACAGGTACTGACCCACTGCAGCAAGAGCTGACATTGCGGTTATAGTTGCTTCGCCACCTTCAAAAGGTGGCGGTTCCACCATTTTTCCCATAGCTCGCTAAAAAGTTGTGGTTTTACATTAGTAGTACCAGAATAGAAGATATTAAGGAGGCAGCAAAACCAAACAAAATAGCTTTGGTCTATATACAGAACTTATTCTGGTGAACCCATGTAAAGTACATAAAGTACATAATAAAACCAGGTTCCAAACATATGACCATGTACCATCGCTAATGTACTGTCTATTTCTTCACATTGTATTGAGGGCTAAGGATAAAGAGACGAAGTTTATAATACGGTAAGCATAGTATGACATCATTCATATCACAAAACAACTGAGAACAAACAAACAGGCGATTGTAACGTTGTGTGGGCAAGTCCA
This sequence comes from Triticum aestivum, assembly GCF_018294505.1. Lineage (NCBI taxonomy): Eukaryota > Viridiplantae > Streptophyta > Magnoliopsida > Poales > Poaceae > Triticum > Triticum aestivum. The sequence goes on along the minus strand of NC_057803.1, from coordinate 282,700,959 downwards.
ACACGGAACTAGGTTACAGGTCAAGATAAAAGGAACATCACTCCTCTCTTTTAAACCTTGTAAGGTGCAATGATACGCTAAGACAATTGTTTATAAAATTGAAAAGAGTAATAGACATTGGCTGCAAACCATGCAGTTCAAGGCACAAGTCAGAGTAAGTAGTAGTTAAAAGGCATGAGGATTAAGGACTTACAACTTCGGCTTTGACTGGTGTAGTCATGCCCTTCTTCTTGCTGGTGTGACAGTCCTTGAAGATTTCCACAACATTTGGTTCAGGTACTTTTTGGTCCTTGCGGGATTTCCTCTGCACTTGGAACAAGTCAATATAGATCTGATAATATGGTACATCGAAAAGAGTCAAACAACCGCTAATTACAAGAGCCTCGCAGTGTGCAATATAGCTACGAGATCGTGTCATCTGTTGGAATTTCAATTTCGTACGGTTGGCCTTGTTCTTTGAACATTTGACCTACAAGAAGATAGATTTGTGTGGCATAATATAGATGCACATATATATAATTGTAGCATCACGTGGCCTTTTTAAACCTGCCTCAAAACGGATCTCCATTCTTCCTCCTCTAGATTTAGTTAACCTATCGAGCATTATCCCTGATGTTTGTTTCCTCTTGCGCCTAGGTGCTAGTCCAACAACAAACATAGGAAGTGTTAGTGTACATCAAACTGTGAGACTACATATAAAGAAGCATGCAACTGTAACTTGACTCTAGCAACTACCTTCTTGCTGTTGAAGCTCACAAAGTTCATCTGATCTTGCCAACTCATGTTGTGTCAAGAGTTCTTCGGAAATAGTGTCAGGTGGCAAGGGAGCTTGGGAACGTGCTGCTAGCTGAGTTGACCAACAAGTAAATCGTGCAGCTAGTGGTACTATGGAAGGTGTTGCAACAACTAGGGTTGTCTCTGCTTGTTTGGTGGCAGCTATTTGTTTCTATTTGGCTTGTTCTGCAGCTCGTGTAGCACGGGATAACCTGTCAGTACAATTTTCCGCTGGACTTTGACCTTCTATTGCACCATCAGTACCAGCAGAATCTGCAGGATTGTTCCGCTTCCCTTTCCCTGTCGTTCTATCTTGCTCCTCTTTCTCTGTGCCATGTTAAGTCAAGACGACAAGAAAAACGAATAACAATTTAGTTCTTCAGAACAAATGTACTTTGATGTAAGAACATGGTGTGATAGACAAATATTTTATGTTCTTGAAACAGGAACACGTGTCTTAGTCACAAGTATAATGTGTAAAGTAAGCAGATGAAATTCAACAAAATTAGAAGCAATACAAGCTAGACATCATACATAACATGCAACCACATATAACAGTGCCAAGTTAGAGGGAGCACCTGTGATGGTGCACTAGGGGAGACGTGCTCATCACCAACACAACTACGTTGAGTGTCTATGCATGTGTTGTCTTGGAAATCAACTTGGGGGGATGGAGGAGTAGAATCTGTAGAGGCCCTCCATTTGGAAGGAGCACCTTCATCCGCTGCCTTGCTAACTTCCTTCCGCTTTATTGATTTTGAATTGTCAAGTAAAACCGACAAGAAAAAGCAATAAAATTCACTCTCCAAAACTCATACTGACAATCACTACTTTGATGTAAGGCAAACACATGATTCCAGGATGGAATAATACGAAAAACAGGACATCATGGCATATTCACAACTGTTTGTGTAAACTAAGAAGAAACCATTTCACCAAATAAGAAGCAATGCAAGCTAGACACCACGTGAAAGATGCAACCAATATGACTCTGCCAAGTTAAAAGTGTCCCATCATAAATGGCATTTCAATAAATTAGAAGCAGCGCATGCTATAAATCATATCAAAGATGCAACTAATATCACACTGCATATAATGAAGGTGTCTCATCATATTGATTTATGCGGGATACAAAAAAACAATAGTTTTATGTGAGGACATGCTTAATAGACAGATGTACTATGTACTAAATATAGGAAGGCATGTCAAATTACCAGGTATAATGTATAAGCTAAGCAGAATAGCACATGCAGTTTAACCAGATTGGGAGAATTACAATCTAGACACCGTATGCAACATGCAACCACATATCACGTTGCCTAGAGCAAGCACATGTGATGATAGTGTAGGGGAAATGCCGTAATCAACTACAGAGCTACATTCACTATCTTTATCTAGCCTTGTTGTTTCTTGAGAATCATGTCGGGAGGCTGACGCTGCATTCTTTAAATGAGGAGTAATCCCCTTGCCTGACTGCCTCATCATAAGTGATTGATGAGGGATACACAAGAACATTAGTTTGATGTAAGAACATGGTTAATACACAGATGTACTAGTATGTACCAAAAACAGAAAGGCATGTCATATTCAAAGGTATAATGTGTAAGCTAAGCATATGCAGTTTAACCAAATTGGAAGCAATACAAGCTAGACATCCGGCTGGAATGGTGAGCATGATCATCTAGGACCTGAGAGCTTGTGGGAGGTGGGCTGCTTCGCCACCATCGCGGCTTTTTAGTTGGCTTCCAGGTGATGCCTCTCTTTGCCGGGCTTGTCACGGGCTCGGACAGTGCCCTGACAAGCTATTTGTCTTCTGGTGCTCATAGGATGGTGGTTCATGTAAAAAATATCTTTCCATATCTTAATAAAGACCGACTTCGGCCTTTCGAATACAAGCTAGACACCATATGGAACATGCAACCACATATGACACCTCGAAGTTAAAGCAAGCACCTTGGATGGTGGTTCATTGCGAGCGAGGTCATCAACTCCAGAGCTACGTTTACCGTCTCCATCTGCTGACACTGCACCTATTATAAGGCTGAAACGTGTCTGGCCAATCCGCATACGACGCTGGAGCGACTTCTCTCTTTTCTTTTTTGCCTCTCTCATAGTAGCAGAGTCTGAAATACCCTTGCATAAAAACACAATACTGAGAGTATGGGTGAAGTGTGTGCAGAACTAGTGCACTGTAAAAGTAGCAGATAGCAGGTGGCTGAAAAATAAATGACAGGAGACATATGATAGTTCTACAACATTGCATGGCAAACAAAATTAGATTCTACTCCGTATGATTTTGTAATATATGAGCACAGGAAATGCAGGTACTCCTCCAGCACACCACCACATGTGGTCATATCAAGATAACAGTCGACTAAAAATAAATAGGTCAGTCAATTTTTTTAATGAACCGTCCGATCTATAAGGAACGGGCAGATGGCCTTCGTCTACCTCCCGCCAGTCACTGTTGACGATCTTTCTCGAACCGCCAGCGACCACCGGCCCAGACCCCTGCCTCCGTCGCCCCACCCTCCCCTCGACCTCACACCACTGCCGTGCTTCGCAGTGCCCCCAGGCCATCCCTTTAATCTCGGCCGACCTCCAGATCGGGTACCAGTAGCTCTAGGCCCCACACGCCCCTAAGATAAACACCGAGGCGCTGCTTCCCTGGTGTAATAGGCGGACTAGCGCCTGTTACGCCGGGGAATGCTTCCGTTAATTGGGAATCAACTGACTAGGAATTGAAATTCAGGGGGGCGACGGACCTCTAGCTAAGGTGAAATAGTATATGAGGAGAAACCTTATGCATCGCGAGTTACTAGGAACATCTAGTATCAAGAAGAAGCGATCAACTAGTGTCTTCTGTGGGATGAATACCGTGCAAGCAGACACGTAAGATTTGCACGAATAAGGGAAGAGGAGTACCATTTTCAGTTGTCAGTGTGGTCTCCTCCACACGTCACGCCGATCTTCTTCTTTTTGCCGGGGAAACCGATGTTCTGGAGGAGGGTGTAGGCTTGGACGAACCCATGGCCAAATTGTTGACTGTGTTGCCGTGGCCATATGTCGGCGGAGGGGAAGCATATCCGAGGCGGCGAATGACGGCGTAGCAGGAATAGCTCTGGTGCGGTGGAGGGTGGCGAAGTTGGAGCGGCAACGGTGAGGCGCAGGACGACGTGGTTGAACTGGCTCGGGTACGGACTGCTCGGCCTTGGCTTCAGCTACTAGCCGTGGAGGGCGTTGCGGTTGAGGTTGCGGTGGACGACGACATTGGGGTATCGGCTCTGGTGTGATGGAGGAGGGCGGCAGTTGATGGGTGGAATGGGGTGGCGGACAGAGGACACCGGGGTTTCGCGGCTGGTGGAGAGGTTGTTTTTGCGCCCACGGAGTACGAATGGGGAATCAGATGGGTGGGCGGGGGGGCGGGGGAGAACCATGTTTCGGTCTGGGACGCGCTTGTTTTTGGCTTTTTTGAACAAAAGATGGGACGCGCTTGTTTGAAATTTGGGGAAAGTACAAACTTTGCCCCCCTCTTAAATTTTGGACCTATTGCGGGTCGAGGGTAGGATGGTAATCCCAGGTGTCCCAAATAGTGGGCGGGAGCGATTTCGGCCACACGTATGTGTGCTTAGGCGGCCATTGTGTATGAATGTTTTTCGGAGGCAGTTGCGTGGCTTCTAGATGAAGCTACAAACCTACCCCGGTTTAGACCTTTGGACGTCGGGCCAGTAGGTTTCATGGGTCGGAGTTATTAGAAAAGTAATTTCCTTGTACTACCAAACATTGGTCTCACGCGGTTTCGGGCGAGTAGAGGCTCTTTTGGCGCTTCGTTTGCAATTTTGAAACACACGCATTCACGTTTAGAGTACTCTTGAACTTTTAGGATTGACCTAAATAGACAATGTTAAATTTGACCTTGTATGTTTGAAAACCTCATTAAATTATCCGCTTCTTTTTGAAATTTTGACACTTGATAATCCTAGAACTACGATTATTTTGGAATGGAGGAGCTAAATTAGAATCTATTTTGTACACGACTACATATGCTATTATGTACAAAATCAGAGCAAAGATTGGTGCCCCCATAATTTAGGTATGATTTACAAATGCCATGATATCAAATTCAAATAATTGAATGGACTTCATGTTGAATTCAATTTTTAAACCACCTTAAGTTGAATTCAAATGTATGCTAGTTCATAGGTAGCTATTTATAATGTTCATTGTGTAACTTTCATATGTATAATGTGCTTTACACACACAACATGAACTATACTCACGTTTATATTCGATTGCTAAAGCGATGCATTGTCTGGAGTTCAAAATACTAACTATGTGGATCAATTGTGTCGAATAATAACATAGACATGCTCAAATTCGATAGAATCTAGATGTCTGATGGATCAATGACCGTTCCTTACGCGAATTGCAAATATCATGATCCCATCCTAATATTTGGATACAATTTATATCTTTAATCAATGTGTACAGCAGTCTTGTACGTGTAGTTTCACTCTCCATCGGTGGTCTCTCACACATGCTCACACACTCTCTCCCGAGGTGTCTTTCTCGCACACATGCTCTCGATATAACCCTCCCTCCCTCTCGTAACAATTTACGATTGTTTTCACTAACCTTTATCACAAGCACTCTTCCTCTCGCAAGCATACACACGCACAATCCCCATCGACCCTTTCTATATACATAGACCTGCCTATGTGTCTCCTGTACGCACATTATCTTTAGGCCCGTCTCTCACGCATTGTCTCACACCTCTCTTCCTAATCGACGAGTATGATTCTAGTAGAGCATTCTATAGGATGCCACTTAAAGTTAGGTTGGATGAATAGTAAATATCAGAGATAAAGGGGTTACCTTAGTCTGAGAACCTAGGGTTACAAATCCTAGCCGGCTTTGTTAGTGGACATAGAGTCCTTCACAATTATGCTATCTTTGTCTTGTACGACTAGTCATCCATGTGTCTCCCTAAATGCGTCTCGGGCCGACCAATGTGGCGCAGGACGGAACCGAACGAAGGGCCTCACCTCGACCCACCGGACCTCACGCGGTGACACACCCTCTACCCCCACATCTCGTTATCTTCTCGCACCCACAGATACCAAAACAGACACCACACACAAAAAATATATTCTCCTGGTGCCTCTATCCACTTCCCCCTTGCATATACACACTCAAGGGAATCTCTTGCCATGACGTCATATTCGTCTCTCTCTCTCTCTCTCTAGACCACTCTCATTTCTCGTGCTATCTCTCCCACGCCCCCTCCTGTCGGCCCCTCTATCCATGCCTCTCTCGAATACGTAATACACACACATACCTCTCTAGGCCCTACCAAATGCATCAACTACACATTCACACATGTTACATCACGTACCCCATTAATCTAAAAAGCACTCTCTTCACGTTTATTTCGCATACAACATTCCTTTTGAATAAAGTGTGGCCAAAAAATATTTTAGAATTTCTACATATATACAACATTACAAAGTTATATGGAGTAGTATGAACGCTTGCATTGCATGGTGACCACAATGATATTTATTCCGCACTGTGAATCTGTATATTTTTATACTATATATAAAGTTAGTCATAATAAAGAGAAACGAAGAGCATATCTCTCTCCACCGCATACCCCCCTCTACGCCCCTTTCACGCACGCACACAAACTATCTCTAGGTCCTCTAAAAGTAAGCCCCCAGCACATTCACGCATGTTTCATCTTTCTCTCGCGATATATACAGTGAAGATCATTGTATTTGAAGAGAAAGCACGATACGTACATTGGACTTCAGAATCCACTCATTATGATCACCATTTACATTTTGTGGTTATTATATAGTCACGGGCTCACCGTACAACTTTGTATTTGCTCAAGACACGACTAGTTGACTAGGTAAATGCTCCACGTGGCACCTCTAGTGTTGCATCACATTATCTCACTACCATCGGGCCCACCTGTCGTCTTGTATCTACTCTTCATCCACACTCTTATAAAATACTAGCAAGATGCCCATGCGTTGCATGGAACATCAAGATGCATTCGTATGAGTAGTTTATCTTGTGGGAGAAAAGGATGAACAAGGGAAGGCCTTATTTGCAAGTGTGGAGAAGGTGTGGGTATCCTTTTGCAAAATTGCCATAGTTTCCTTCCTATCCGTCAGATATAGATCGGACGGCCTATATTGCAGGATGGAAGGCACACGATCATCACCGACTATGCTTTTTATAAGAGTAGGGATAAAATACACTATTATAAAAAAATAGAATTGGTGATGATGGTGTGCCTTCCATCCTACAATATAGGCCATCCGATTTATATCTGACGGATAGGAAAGAAACTATGACAATTTTGCAAAAAGGTACCCACACACCTCTCCACATTTGCAAATATGGCCTTGCCTCGTTCATCCTTTTCTCTCACAAGATAAACTAGTCATACAAATGCATCTTGATGTTACGTGCAACGCACGGGCATCTTGCTAGTAAGAATGAAAACAAACGACAAAAAAATATTGTACGGTGGTTCGAAGTCATGACCGCGGGCACAGCGGACAAGGTGGCCTTGTATTGGTATGCTGAGCCATATTTTTTACACACAAGATCTGGTGTGGTGATTAAACACACACGCACGCATGCACATGAACTGCATGCACGCAACACTCACACAAACACATGTACCCACGCACGCACGCAACACTCACACGTACACACGCAGCCACGCATGCACGCAACACTCACACACACACGCATGCATGCATGCACACACCAATACACCACACGACCAACACACATTCTCAAGCTCAAGTGCTCAACCTACACGTGCATGCGCACACATCAGGCCCTGACAGACACATACACAACCAGGTGATTCCCGCGCATAGGGTGGAGTCTTGTCGCGCCTGCGTAAATTTGTGTTTATCTGACCTTTCGCTATGCGAACTGACAGGTGGGACCCACAAGGAACATGGTAAATTTAACTAGTCAACATGGTGCCACGCAGACTATTTGGCCGGTCAATAGAGTGCAATCCGATGCTGAACCGTGAGCAAGTGACCATATAATCACCGCAAAACGTATATAGTGACTGTAATCAGCTTATTCTAAAGTTCGGTGAACGTATTACGCTTTTCTCTCTGTAGGTCCTCCAAAACTACATCTCTACATGTTCTCGCATGTTACATCTAGCAACTATGCAATACCGCACTACTACTACACTCTAACACAATAAATCATATGTGTTTTTAGTTTTACTAGATATTATATTGTTACTTAATTATTTAGTTTGCATACATTAAAACTGCCTTTGAAATGTATGGCCAGTATCATATACCGCGCGAGAAAAATCCTGCCCTTTCCTGTTTAATCAGGTTTGTATGGATGGATCGTGCCAAACAGCAAAACTATAGTACTATATATAGTACAAGTGACAGTTCACTGGGCCGTCGTGTCGTGTACTCCTCCATCGTAAGAGTGGAGCGCTCGATTTCATAAATATTCTTGTCCCTTTCGCCAACATGAGGGGCATCAAGCTACCGGGTCCACGTGCCCTACCGGAATACACTACAGAGCAGCCGGGGGAAGCACCCAGTCATGGCGCTGGCGTAGTAATGAGCAATGAGGCGTCAAATCACAAAGCTGCACCTTTCCCGCAGTTAAGTTGGAGGGACGAAGTAATAATGCTAAAAAATAAGTTGGAGGGACGAAGCAACCATCATTTCACTTGTTGCTGAATCTGTTTCTCCCTCATCTTCTTCAAGTTAACCACGTGTTGCTTCTGCCGTTGTTCTGCCTCATGTGGGAAGCGATTGGCTTGGTAAAGCACTGACACGTGGGACTGCATGTTAGCAAACCGCCAGGACAATGTCCTCTAAAAATAAGAAACCTCCCCCGCCATCTGCACGGCAAAATCACCTCCTTTTTACTAATCTTGATTCTATACTTTTTTAGATCAATATAATTGAGATTTGTGTATATAGCACACAGGAGCAAAACCAAGTGGTACGGTTAAGGGCATCCACAATGTGTAGCCAAATGAGAAAATAGCTTTTGGCATCGTGGGAACCATTGTGGATGGTGTTGCCGAAGCCAAAAGGATGGAACCGAAGCTCCCTGATTGATTCATTGATTGATTCATTGAAGGAATAGAACAATGCAACGTCTCTCCTCTTTCTCCCATGCTTGGACGCATGTACAGTATAGAGGATAGAGTCTACTCCCCTGTCCCTTCTATCACAAATCACAAAGCAGTGAGGCGTCAAATCACAAAGCACGAATGAAGCAACCATCATTTCACTCTTCGCTGACTTCGCTTCTCCATCGTCTTCTTCGAGAAACCATCTCACCGCACTAAGCTGGACAGACGACGCTATTATGTACGAGTAGTACTAGTACATTTCCGCGTCCTTTGGTTCAATGGACTTCCTGGATGCAAATAAGGCGGTTGTCTCAGCTTGCAGGCGGCACTTGCGAACGACTTACCATGGTCTCCCTCAATGGTGTTCTATGTCGAACGCACTTCGCCAAACCACAATGTTTGAGATATCGTCGACATCACCGCAATGGGGAAGGAAGTCAAATATAGTTACTACCTCCATTTTTTTGTACACAAGGCCAGTATATCAAGATTACAATTTGCAAAAGGCCACTAACAATAATTGAGGCAAAATTGATGGGGTTTGCCTCGTACTAGCAACCAAGGACATTAATATCCCCTCCATGCATGCGGAAGTGAGAAGGTTGGTTTGCATGGCGCTGCATTAATCAAGCGGTGAGGAGTGAAATGGTTAGCTCTTGGGCTTTGGAGAAAAAAGTACGCATTAATTGACACATGAAACGAGGATTTGTATCGATTAATCCCGTGAAGGAAAACCCCGCCTTTCTTTTTGAACACTAGTACTCCTAGTACGTAGTACTACGTACTTATCTTGTTTTGGTCTAAGCCTTCCATTGCCATACTTCGCCACACATTTTTGCCAAGCTTGCATAAAGTTTTCAAAATGAAAAGGAGGTACACTTGCGCACGGCTGTCGTGGTCGCACCGCACCCTTACACGGTCGCTCCTGCACGCTGCGGTCGCACCGCACCCTCGCATGCACAGTCGCTCCTACACGCCGCAAACCCAACCAATGGAACACACCCTCACTAACACGTGCTGTCGCATGTGAACAAACCAAACTCAGCCATCCTACCGTTGACACAAAATTTTCATTCATAGAGTATGTTTATCCAACTACATGTTGGGGATTATCCGTATGGCCCATGCGGTGGTCTGTTGGGGCAGAAGAAGAGCTGAGGAAGAAGGGTTTGGAGACGTAGGATATTCATCCAACCGCCTGAAATGGTAGACTGACCCAAGTCAGGCGACTTGCATAACAATATATGTTTTTACATAGCAAAATATCCATAAAAACAACATAAAGAAAAACTATCACTGCTCGCGGAACAAGACGGCCTCGTCGTCTTTGGCTGCCGACGCGAACCAGCCGTAGCTGCTGACGTGTGTCTCTGCACCGTGGTTGTCCTCGGCCTCTAGCTACTCGTTCACGCGGAGCGTGCGGGCGCTCTGCACGGACGAGAGCACCGCCCGGTTCAAGTCGAGGACATCCGGTTTTGCCTACAGGAGGGCCTTGATAGCAGCGGCATCCGTGCGCTCCGCATCCAGTCGAGCCTCCACTGCCCGGTTCAAGTCAAGGACGTCCGGTTCCGCCTGCAGGAGGGCCTCGATGAGAGCGGCATCCGCGTGCTCCGCGTCGAGTTGAGCCTCTGCAGCCTGGTTCAAGTCCAGGACGTCTTGTTCCGCCTGCAAGAGGGCCTCGATTGCAGCGACATCCACGTGCTCCACCTTAAGTTGAGCCTCCGCCGCCCGGTTCACATCCACGACATCCGATTCCGCCTACAGGAGAGCCTCGATGGCAGCGGCATGCGCGTGCTCTGCGTCGAGTTGAGCCTCTGCCTCCCGATCCTCCTTTAGTATCGCCAGGTTGAACCGCTGGTCTGCCTGCACCATGGGGGACTTGAACGCCGGCACGAAGTCGACCTCCATCGTCTCATACCCATCGGGGGCCTTCTGCGCCACGATGTCTGCCATGAACATTGGATCGGCTTCCTCCTCCTCGTAGATTGGCTCCAGAGAACTCGAGGATTGGCCTGCCGCAAAGCAAGCTTGGGAACGGAGGTCTCTGGCGCCGACCGCCACCGCAATTTCTGCGCGGCGCTCCGGCGTCAGCATCTTGTAGTATGTGATCTTGCAGTGCACCATGGCTTTCCGCAAACTAGGGGACGCTTGATGCAGGCTAGGGGGTCGAAAGGTGGGGGAAGGGGCTGGAGATTAGGTGTGGTTTTAGGGCAGTGGCTGGTGTAGGCCGAGCAGCGAAGGTTTTGGTGTGAATAGTGGTTCCGGTGACGACCGGTCAATCGGTTTTGACTGTACATCGCTCTTGTCGCGTTCGCGTTGCAGCCCGACACGCTGGACCCTCCATGTCGCTCACCGAATGGAATGCGCTTCGTCTTGCATTTTCGCTCGCTTGTGGGACCATAGTTAAGAGCAAACCGACGTCCCTCCACCTCCCCCGCCCGCGTCATTTTATGCGGAGTAAATAAAAACAGAGGGAGTATTATACAGATGAGGATCCCCTGACGTGGCCGAACCCATTGAGTAACTGACATGCAGGGCCTAGCAAGCATGGGGTCCGCTAGTAAGTGACTGAAAGGGAGGGTATGTCAGGGATACGTATGTGAAAGGAGCTTCCAATGATATAATTTTCACATTATACATCTCATGTACTATTAATCTTGTCAATAGTCAAATGCGGTTTTGAAAAATGCATTAGAGCATGGTTAATAATATAGCCAGTCGATGGCTATAAGGAACTGCCATGTCATCTATAGCCATCATCTATTATATGCACTCATACAGTAGTGTGGGCTATAAGGTTGGCTATTTCCCGCAAAAAAAAATTATAAGGTTGGCTATTGTATTAGTACTTTTTTCCATCTCCTCTCCATCTCTTTCTTCATATTTACTGTACGTATTTAACTAGGAATGCGTATATAGCTAGGCTCTTGCATGAGAGCTCACACCCCTTACTTTTTCACATCTCTCTCCTCCACATAGGCCCTATATAAATGGAAGGAGGGAGTACAACTATGAGCACTGCATACTCTAGTACAGATGTTGTCAATACTCCACTAGTACTATTGGACAGGGAGCTTAAAAAAGTTACTATTGGACTAGTTATACGTGGCGAAATCCTAGTAGGAAGAGCATGCGCGAGAACAAGCACATTCACGTGGTTGAAAACAAATTGGAAACCATCTCGAGTACAAATCTAGGAGTACATATGAATCTAACAATATTGATTGGGCGTTGTTGAATGTTGATACTTCTTTTATCAAAGTAGAGATACTTTGACTACAGATAAAACTTATATGTAAACTAGAAAGGATAGGAGGGAGTATATTGTACGTTCAAAAACGAAACGAACATTGAATACCCTTTATATATGATTTGCGGATGCTATGATCACCGGTTCAAAATTTTGAATCCACCTTAGGTATCACACATGCCCCCACTCGTTCTCTCTCAATTTCATCTCGGGGTCCGGAGATCGATTGAAAAAGGACTATGGTGGGTACAATACGTTCATTTCGCTTATGAACGTATAATATACTCCCTCTGATCCCCACAGACCCCCCCACTGGTCATTTCTATCATAGAAACAGACCAAACCTTTATCTCCTTGCATGACATGCAATTGATCTCTGAACATCAATCGATCTTGTCAACATGTGTCGGGGCATGAACTGAATGGGATGTCAAAACTAAGACGCGAAGTGACACGTAGTGGAGGCAAAGTGAAACTTCAAATGAACCATTTGTTTGTATGCACGCCGGAAAAATTACAAATAAATATTGGAAATACAAGCATGGTTTAGGCCCACATGCGAATGATACTCGGCGGAATGTTCAAATGAGGCATGCGAGAGGATGGACTCGACCGAAGGGCGACATGATCGATGGAGAAGAGGGTTGGAGAGGAATGGGAAATAAGCAAACGCCACATGATTATACTTGAATGGCACAAATAAACAATAAGTTGTCTCGCTTGGCCTACATAGTGAAAGGCCTAAAGCGCAACACGGAGCAATGATGCTCGAAAATGGCCAGGAAAACAGGGAAACCGACATGTGGGGTACACTTGTCGGGACGACGTAGCGCAAACTAGTCCAATGGAGGAGCTGGCCCACGACCTCCTCGCCACCGGCAACCGTTCATGTGGGTCGTGGGGGCCAACAACGTGGCGCAGCTCCAGCACCGCCTCTGGACACGGCGACCGCGGTGAGCGACACGCTCATCGTTGCTAGACACGGTCAATTTTAGTGTGCCGAGGGTGGCGTTAGTGCTGTGGCACGACCAACAGTATGTTTGGTTTGTGCCTAAGGTTTCCCCATCAAAGCATTGGGTAGCCAAAATTTTGGTCGAGGTTTTTGGTTGCCCATGATTTGGCCGAAATCGGCAAGAAAAATGAACTAGAGTTGGCTAGAGTTCATTGGCATGCCAAAAAATGGCAACCATCCAAACAAAGACCAATTTTTGGGTCATGACCAAAATTTTGGTAAGGTGCACTTTGGCCACAATCCAAACACACCCCAACACCCATCTCATCGAGGATGCATGGGGCGTCGGGACGCGTCCGCAGAGTCATGTAGTGCGGCCAACTGCATCCTCAGGACTTGAGACCATGCCAGGTCGTCTTGCTTTTTCAATGACATGCGTCGATCTCATGTGAGCAAAGGGCATCTCCAACATTGCCACGACCGCAGTTGACTACCCTGGCACACCAAAAACCCTCGTCCCTCGCGCCATCGCACGGTGCGTTCCCAGCCGGCACCAGCTACCCGCATTAATGCCGTCCGTCCGTATGCCGTCGTTAAGAGGCTCGGTGCCCGAGTGTAACACCCACGATGCGGCTATATCTCCCACGTGTCGGGGCATGACTTAGAGGCATAACCACATGGTAGGAATGTTGCAAGAGGGGTAATCTTTACACATCCCATGTACTGAATAAGAAAGGGATAAAGAGTTGGCTTACAATCGCCACATCACACAATACATAAATATATCATACATCATCCAGAATACAATCAAGATCCGACTACGGAACCAAAATAAAGAAAGACCACCCCAAATGCTAGATCCCTGATCATCCCAACTGGGCTCCACTACTGATCAACACGAAACGAAACAACACAACGAACAAGATCTTCATCGAGCTCCCACTTGAGCTCAGTTGTGTCATATGCACTGGTATCATCGGCACCTGCAACTGTTTGGAAGTATCTGTGAGTCACGAGGACTCGGCAATCTCACACCCGCGAGATCAAGACTATTTAAGCTTATGGGTAGGAAAGGGGTAGTGAGGTGGAGCTGCAGCAAGCACTAAGCAAATATGGTTGCTAACATACGCAAATAAGAGCGAGAAGAGAAGCAAAGCACGGTCGTGAACTAGAAGTGATCAAGAAGTGATCCTGAGACTACTTATGTTCAAGCATAACACCAGAACCGTGTTCACTTCCCGGACTCCGCCGGAGAGAGACCATCACGGCTACACACGCGATTGATGCATTTTAATTAAGTTAAGTGTCAAGTTCTCTACAACCGGATATTAACAAATTCCCATCTGCCACATAACCGTGGGCACGGCTTTCGAATGTTCAAAACCCTGTAGGGGTGTCCCAGCTTAGCCCATCACAAGCTCTCACGGTCAATGAAGGATATTCCTTCTGCCAGGAAGACCCGATCAGACTCGGAATCCTGGTTACAAGACATTTCGACAATGGTAAAACAAGACCAGCAAGACCGCCCGATGCGCCGACATCCCGATAGGAGCTGCACATATCTCGTTCTCAGGGCAACACCAGATGAGACATCCTACGAGTAAAACCAAGCCTCAAGTTTCCCCGAGGTGGCCCCGCAGTCTACTCGGTTCGGACCAACACTTAGCACTGGCCCGGGGGGCTTAAAATAAAGATGACCCTCGAGAGCGCGAGTCCCAAGGGAAAAGTAGGTGGTGGTGAGGCAAATGGTAAACCAAGGTTGGGCCTTGCTGGAGGAGTTTTATTCAAAGTGAACTGTCAAGTGGTCCCCATAACACCCAACCATGTAAGGAACACAAAATCAAGGAACATAACACCGGCATGACGGAAACTAGGGCGGCAAGAGTGGAACAAAACACCAGGCATAAGGCCGAGCCTTCCACCCTTTACCAAGTGTATGGATGCATTAATTAAATAAGAGATATTGTGATATCCCAACATAACCATGTTCCAACATGGAACAAACTTTAGCTTCACCTGGAACTAGCAACGCTATAAGAGGGGCTGAGCAAAGCGATAACATAGCCAAACAATGGTTTGCTAGGAAAGGTGGGTTAGAAGCTGACATGGCAATATGGGAGGCATGATATAGAAAGTGGTAGGTATCGCAGCAAAGCAAAAGAGCGAAAAACTAGCAAGCAAAGATAGAAGTGATTTCGAGGGTATGGTCAACTTGCCTGAGATCCCGCAAGGAAGAAGAACGAGTCCATGAAGAATACAAACGGACGAAGTCGAACGAATCCTCACAAACGCGACATTATCGGAACTAACCCGAAGAAGCAACACCGAAAAGAAGCAAACAATTATGATGCATGTCTGGTTTAAAGAGGCATGGCATGGCATGGCAAAGTGCACAAACAATCCTACAAATTAAGTGGAGCTCAATATGCAACAAGTTGCATATTGACAAAACGCCATGTGACTTATTTAGTTCTCTCCTGTTTATGTACTCAACAATATTAAATGTTGTTAAACATGACAAGGGGTTAAGCACAACAAAACTACCTATCTAGGCAACTTTAAATGAGGCCGGAAACAACGAACAACAATTCCGGTAAATCCACAAAATTTATATTTTAGATTTGGTACTGTTCTTCCCTAAACCATATTTTATAGTTGTTAAACATAAAAATTAAAGTCACCATTATAATCTATGCATTTTTCTACCCCATTTACATATAAAGTTTGTTAAATTTGGAGCTACGGTTATTTAGTTATGAACCAAAACATTTTAACAAGTTATTTAAGCAAATTTAAACAAACAATAGTTTAAACATTTTAAACATGGTTGAAAGTTGTATATTATGAAACTAGACACAATTTTAATCATTTTATGTATATAAGTTATTTACATGTGATGCACAGTTGTGGAGTTAGGATATGCATGAAATGCAAGGGTTTTTATGTAAAATTGTTGTCTCAGGATTAAATGCTAAATTCGCAGAAGGGAAATAAACACACGCGGGCTGAATCTGAAGCATAATGGGCCAGCATAGAGAAATAAAAAAACAAAGGAGGCATTGGGGGCCTTACCATGGGCTGAGGCCCAGGTCGGTGTTGAGGTTGACCGGTTGGGCTGCTAGGCGCGCAGCTGGCCTACTAGCCCTGCAGATGTATGCTTGCGGCACAGTCAACGCGGGCGTCGAGAAGTAGAGGAGGAACGACACGGCGGCGACCGACGGGTTCCGGCGAGGGGACGGCGGCATGCGGCGGGGATGGGTCCGGCTGACGACGGGGATGGGTGGATCCGGCCCCTGGGCACCGGATCTGACCGGATGTGGGAAAGGACGACGAGGGCGACACAGATCCGGGCGAAGAAATGGCGGAGGTCGCGAGCTCCGGCGAACTCCATGCGGCGGCGCGACGAACCTCCGAGGCCCTGCGCAACATGGGGAGAGAGAGATAGCTTTGTAAGAGAGAGAGAGAGGAAGAAGGAGGGGCGGGGGAAAGAGAGAGGAATGGCACCCGGGGTACTCAACTCTGGCGAGGAGGTCAGGCGGTGGCGCGGGGAGATCGGGATCGGGCTCTCCCGATCCAGCTCGAGCAAGGCACGGGGCACAGCGGTTGGGCCCAGATGGGCTTCCAGGGCCCCGATCTGGGTCCTGGCGGGCCACGCAGCGCGCAGGGGCGCGGGTGAGGTGGCGGGTACAAGTGGAGGCACGAGAGTGGAGGGAAGCGGCTGTGCAGGCGGCGGCTGGCCCATGGCGACTCACCAAGTGGCGGCGCATGGCTTGCCGGCGGTAAAAACGATGCTAGCGGCGGCTGGAGGCAGGTGGAGGCACGGAAAAAGAGGAGGGGGTAGGGTTGCCCAAAAAAGGAAGGGGAGGTAGTTTAAATAGGGCAGGTTCTAGGGTTAGGGGGTTTAGGGGGGGGGGGTTCGGAGCCTCCGATCGTGATCTGACGGCTCCGAACGCGAGGAGGGGTAGGTTTGAGCGTGTGGGCTGTGCAGAAGGCCTTGGGCTGAGAGGGGAGAAGAGAGAGAGAGGCCCGACATCTGTTTCCGGAGACCGAAAACGTCCGACGATAGACCGACTATACTGCCGCTATAGTTATCCGTTGGGGCATCAAACGAACTCCGAATGCGATGAAACTTGGTAGGCGGCCTACCAACAACATAACAACACCGCATGCCAACTTTCAACCCATTCCGAGAACATTTTTCTGGCCACTTATAAAAATAATATTTTGGACATGCCGCGGGCGAGTGCGAGTGTGGATGATGACATGGCAAGATGCAACACGCAAGCGAATGACAAGGCAACAACAACAAATAAACTGGATGACACCTGGCGCATCGGTCTCGGGGCGTCACAACACTCCACCGCTACGAGAGGATCTTGTCCCGAGATCTTGGATGGCACTAGAGCGAAACGGAAGAGGAAGAGAAGAGGTAAAACTAAGTTGCTTCTTTGACAAACGAGTGAAACCATGAACCTTGAGAGTTTGAACCATTTGAGAAAAGAAAACAATGGAGATGATTGAAATTGAAAACACTCCGTTAGAAAAGAGGAACAAGGAACCTTACTAGACCCTTGTAGGTTGAAAGACATAAGAAAAAGGTTGCAATGTACAAGAAGTACATGCAAGCACTCCGGTTGAAACGAGATGTACAAGAAATGATAAGGATCAATTACAACAACACTCCGGTTGGAAACGGAAGGTAAAGAATATGAGATTGGCAAAATGAAAGCACTTGGATGAGAGTCCGGTTAGAAGAGGAATGATAGCCACAACACTCCGGTTAAAACAAGATAGAGAAGGAAAAAGAATGATATAATTTGGGCAGCACTCCGACTGAAAATGGAAGGACTTGAACATGAATTTGACAAGATGAGAGGATACTTGACGAAAACAACAACACACTGCCTTCGGAACTATTGAAAGAATGGCACAAGGGGTAAGAAAGATTCAGACAACACTCCGGTTGAGAATGGAGTTAAAACTTGATAAGATCAGAGAGATGGAATGAAAACACGACACTCCGGTTGAATGGATAAGCAAAAGGAAAGAACATGATCTTTGACAACAAATGGGATGATGGGTCGAAGAGTGCAACATCACAATGCCTCCGGAAGAAATGAAAGAAATGAATTTACTGAATGGAGGAAATCAAGATCTTAAAAGAGCATGCTTACACGAGATGCTAGAACGGAGTTGTTGGACTATCAAAAATGAAAGGATGAGCTTGTCGTGGCTTGATGGAAAACATCTCAAAATCTTGAGGTTAAATTCTGCCACTAACAAAAAACAATAGATTGGATTTATATCAACAAGGAGACGAGAACTTATTTCACCGGGAGGATAAATGAAGAACTTGGGTCATTTATTGTAACACCCCGGATGTAACTTTCCCAATATGTACTCCAACTCTTGCCGTTTCTGGCCTTAAGTTATTTTATTTTCTCGGGTTCGGGTCTTTGTCTCTGTGTCTTGTTATCGTTGTCATGCATCTCATCTCATGTCATCATGTGCATTGCATTTGCATACGTGTTCATCTCATGCATTCGAGCATTTTCCCCATTGTCCGTTTTGCATTCCGGCGCTTCGTTCTCCTCCGGTGGTCATTTCTACCTTTCTTTCGTGTGTGGGGATTAAACATTTCCAGATTGGAAAGAGACTTGCCAAGCGGCCTTGGTTTACTACCGGTAGACCGCTTGTCAAGTTTCGTACCATTTGGACTTCGTTTGATACTCCAACGGTTAACCGAGGGACCAAAAAGGCCTCGTGTGTGTTGCAACCCAACACCCCTCCAAGTTGGCACGAAACCCACCAAAACCCTCTCCATCATCTAGAGCATTCGATCACGATCGCGTGGCCGAAAACCGCACCTCATTTGGACTCTCCTAGCTCCTCCTATGCCTATATATAGTCCCTTCCCGAAATTCGCGGATCCCCTCTCCAAAACCCTAGTCCCCTTCGTCTCCACGCGCCGGCGGACAAATTTCCGTCCGGCCGGACACGTCCGGATCCGCCCCCGCCGCCGCCACGTGGCGCAACCCCACTGGCCCAGCCGCATCTCCCCGCCGCCGGCCCGCAAACCCGCCGCCGGCCCTCCCCGGCCCAAAGGCGTGTCGCCGCCCGTGCCCGTTCGCCGTCCCGCCGCCAATCGTCCGGCTCGCCCTCGCCTTCCGCGCCGGCCGCCGCGTCTCTCGCCGGCGTGGGCGACCGTCCGCGCCGCCTCGTCGCTCCGGCGGACCACCGACGCCATCCGCGCCTGCCGGGAACGCCGCACCTCGCCGCGGCCACACCACCGCGTCTTCCTCCTCCTCCGGTGCCCTCCAAGTTCCTCTCCAGCGAGATCCAAGCCGCTCCGACGAACCTCGACGTCCGTGCTCCGGCGAGATCCGATCTGGATCTGAAACCCTAGGGGTTGACCCCTCAGTTTTCCCTAAGTCCCTAATATTTTTGCTCCTGTTCATCGCATCGTAACTTTGCATCCGTAGGTCCGTTTTGAGCATATAGCATATCAGAATGTTCGCCTCAGAGAGTACATCATTTCATTCCATTGCATTAATTTCATTTGATTTCATCTTGATGCCCGAAATTCTGTTAGAAAAGTGCTACTTGAGATAATTGTCAGATCTGCTACTCCATTTAGAGATTTGTCATTTTTGCCATGATTATTGTGTGCACGATATGCCCATGAGCTCTACATATGTTTTGTTAAGGGTTTTGCCATCTTTCCAGAGGTGCAACCCATGTATTTTTGTGATGTGTGTCGTGACTAGCACAAGCTTGCAAAGTGAGGCACTTGGTAATCCTGGTTTCAGGGACTTGGCAATTCCACTAAGTCCTTGATCTGTGTATCCCAAGTTGCCATATGTTCATGTTGTTTCCTAGTGATCCGTGCCTCTTTTAAGGATGATCAGTAATGATGTTTTGTTAATCTTGTAGTGCTCTATCCATCCATGTCTTTGTTTGCAATTATGGAGCACCCTAGTTTGAGTCAATCGAGCTCTACTTTTGCTACTTCGTGAATCTGAGCAGATTGTCTACTTGTTAGTGATTTTGCCGATGATGTTGTAGTTGATCCGTGCATGCTATGCTATTGTTCTTGCCATGTCTAGCTTGCATTTTGTGTGTTCTTGATGGATGTATGCTTAGATTTTCATGACTTGCTCCGTAGTGAGTGCATCGAGCTCGTAAACATGCCTACTTGATACCTGTTTTCAGCATGTGCCAGTTTTCACTAAGTCTGAAACTGATTATGCTTTTGCTATGTTCACATGCTTGCAAATGTGTTTTCTGATCCCTTTTGGCTCAAGGTCACTAAGGGACTTTTGTTAATCTTTTTGAGTAGCTCCATGACATATTTTACTTTGCCAAGTTCAGATCCTGTAGCATGTAGTTTTGTTGCTCCGAAGAGTGCTATCTGATCTGAAATTCCAGACAAGTGTTAATTTCACTGTCTGAAATCTGTTTACCATATGCATTTTTGCCATACTTGTTTGAGCCTGTTAATGGTTGAATTGGCCGTAGCTCAGTGCTAGACTTTTGTTAAGCATCTTGAATGCATCCCTGCCATGTATTTTGTTGTCATGTTTGGGTGCTGTAGCATGTTCATCTCATTGCATTTAGATGGCTACTTGCTGTAAATCGCAGAACATGGTCATATTTGAATTGCTTGCCATTTCCAAACCGTAACTCCGATTCTGGCGTTCTTTATATCGTTTTCAAGCGATTTCATCTCATATTTCCAGTGGCACACTTGGTTTTCCAAGCTGAGGCAAGGTTCATGCATCCTTTGTCAAATCTTGCATATGCATCCCGCATCGCATCCCGCTTAGCATATCATCTTTGCATCATATTGTTTGAGCCTTGCACGTGGTTGATTGTGTCCTTGTTGCTTGTTTGTCTTGTTTGGGTAGAGCCGGGAGACAAGTTCGCTAACGAGGAGCCCGTTGAGTTTGCTTTCGAGGATCCAGTCAACTCTGACAACTTTGCAGGCAAGATGATCATACCCTCGAAATCACTACTATCTTTGCTTTGCTAGATGCTTGCTCTTTTGCTATGCCATGCTACGATGCCTACCTTTTGCTTTCAAGCCTCCCAAATTGCCATGTCAAACCTCTAACCCACCTTGTCCTAGCAAACCGTTGATTGGCTATGTTACCGCTTTGCTCAGCCCCTCTTATAGCGTTGCTAGTTGCAGGTGAAGATTGGAGGCCGTTCCTTGTTGGAACATTTATTTAATTGTTGGGATATCATTATATTGCCATGTTATCTTAATGCATCTATATACTTGGTAAAGGGTGGAAGGCTCGGCCTCTCGCCTAGTGTTTTGTTCCACTCTTGCCGCCCTAGTTTCCGTCATATCGGTGTTATGTTCTCGGATTTTTGCGTTCCTTACGCGGTTGGGTTATAATGGGAACCCCTTGATAGTTCGCCTTGATTAAAGCTTTTCCAGCAATGGCCAACCTTGGTTTTACCATTTGCCACCTAGCCTCTTTTCCCTTGGGTTTCCGGAGCCCGAGGGTCATCTTATTTTAACCCCCCCCCCCCCCCCCGGGCCAGTGCTCCTTTGAGTGTTGGTCCACCTCGTCAGCCGCCGGTGGCCACCAGGGGCAACTCTGGGCTGGCCTACCGGAAGTTTGGACAATCTGAGTGTGCCCTGAGAATGAGATATGTGCAGCTCCTATCGGGATTTGTCGACACATTCGGGCGGTTTTGTTGGACTTGTTTTAACCTGTCGAAGTGTCTTGAAGAACCGAGATACCAAGTCTGATCGGAACATCTCGGGAGGAGGTCTATTCCTTCGTTGACCGTGAGAGCTTGTCATGAGCTAAGTTGGGACTCCCCTGCAGGGATTTGAACTTTTGAAAGCCGTGCCCGCGGTTATGGGCAGATGGGAATTTGTTAATGTCCGGTTGTAGATAACTTCAACCTTAATTTAATTAAAATGAATCAACCGTGTGAGTTACCGTGATGGCCTCTTCTCGGCGGAGTACGGGAAGTGGACACGGTGTTGGAGTAATGTTTGCGCAGGTTGTCCTCTAGTTTCTCGCTCGCGCTTTGCCTCCTCTTCTCGCTCTCTTTTGCAAACAGGATAGCCACCATTTTTGCTAGTCGTTTGCTGCAGCTCCACCATATTTACCTTGCCTTACCTATAAGCTTAAATAGTCTTGATCGCGAGAGTACGAGATTGCTGAGTCCCTGTGGCTCACAGATTACTATTACACCAGATGCAGGGCCTGATGATTCCGCTCCAGGTGACGCGCTTGAGCTCAAGTGGGAGTTCGACGAGGACTCTCAACGATACTATGTTTCTTTTCCTGATGATCAGTAGTGGTGCCCAGTTGGGGGTGATCAGGACCGTGTCGCATGTTGGGTTATCTTTTATTTTGGCGCCGTAGTCGGGCCATGAGTGTTTGGGTGATGTAATGTTATTTATGTACCTTGATTGATGTGGCAAGTGTAAGCCAACTATGTTATCTCCCCTTTATTATTTATATTACATGGGATGTTGCGAAGATTGCCTTACTTGCGACATATGCCTTCAATGTGATTATGCCTCTAAGTCATGCCTCGACACGTGGGAGATATAGTCGCATCAAGGGTGTTACAAGTTGGTAATCAGAGCCTTCCCCAACCTTAGGAGCCCCCACTGATTGATCGTTTTTAGCAGCCGAGTTGTGTCTAGAAAAATGTTTTGAGTCATTTAGGAATTATATATCGGAGAGTTTAGGAATTCTTTTTACTTCCCAGTCTCCTCATCGCTCTGGTAAGGCATCCTGACGTAGAGTTTTGACTCTTCTCTTCTCAAATTTCACTAAAAAAAATTTAGGATCACGCGGGTATCTTGGAATCGTTCCGATGGTTTTATGATGAGAACATTGTCTTGGTGCCTCCTGTCAGGGGTTTTGTGGAAGTGTCCTGGGGAGTTGAGCTCTAAGGTGTTGTCGTCATAATTTTATCGTTGCAGTTCTGGAATACCTGAGTTTAGTACGCCGACATCGAAAATCTCCTTTATGCAGTTCGTTGGTGAGATAACCTCGACGCCACCCAGTACTGGGGCGGGAGTTCAGGAGTATCGCCATAACTTGTATAACGGATGCTTTTCGAAGGTTGAGGTAGATGGTTTCCGAAGTTTTCCTCGGTTATGTGTTGAAGGATGGATACAGCTGGATGTAGGATTTGCTAGATTTGGGTGAGATATTATGCTTCCCCTGTATCCCCAACACCTGATTACATAACCGGAAAGGTTCGGGAGTTTCATAGGTGGGAATTCTTGTAGCTCTAGTTCTTCTTCCACGGATATTTGGTTTGAGATTGGGATTTCTTACTGAGTATTCGTTCTTGATCCGTACCTTGTTGATTTATTTCTCTACCTAAATTCTACGTGGCTTCTCAATTTATGGATATGTGACCATTTCAAGAGGAATGCATTCGTTCTTATGTTCAGATGTGAAGACTTTATGTTGCTATTTTCATTCTGTTGGATTCAGCTTCAATATTTGTCTATCGATGTGCTAATGGATGTCAACCTCTTCAGGATGGCTCCTCCAACGTGCACGACTCCGAATCCTGATCCGCCACCACCTCCACCTCTTCCGGAGGCATGGCAAGATGTGATGGCCGCAACCAATGCAAACACACACTTGATCATGCAAATTCTTCAAGAGCGCAATCAAGGCAACCAAGGGAATCAAGGCAACAATCAGAATCACTTTGCTACACTCAACCAGTTCCTTGCTAATGGGTCAAAGACTTTCAGCAATTGTGTTGAGGCGACCGATGCTGACGATTGGCTCGTGGATCTGTGCAAGCATTTCGAGTGCAGTAACGTCAGGCCTGAGGACTTCGTCAAGTTAGCTTCTTTCCAACTCAAAGATCAAGGTGCAGAATGGTTCCAGCAGTACAAGGACTCCAGAGGTGGACGTGCTATTACCTGGGATGAATTCTGTCAAGATTTCAAAGCTCACCATATCCCTCAGAGTGTGGTTGAAAGCAAGCATGAGGAATTCCGCAACCTGAAGCAAGGCTCTTTGTCTTTCTATGACTACAACAAGTTGTTTCAGAAGCTCGCCCGCTTTGCCAAGTAGGACGTCCCTGATGAGAAGAGCATGATGTACCAGTTTAGGGGTGGTCTCAGAGAAGAAATTCAGCTAGCTCTTGTTCTCTTTGAGCCCTTGAGGTACGATGAGTTCTACAGCATGTCATTGAAGCAAGAGGCCGTTCAATTGAGGTGTGATGCTTCCAAGAAGCGAGTCAGAGATGCTACTCCTTCTTCCTCTACTCAAGTGGCCAAGCAGCAGAAGTATTGGCTTCCTCCTCCTCCGTTCCGTCAGCTGTATCAGCAGAAGAGCAAAGGTGGCAGTGGATCTTCCCACCCACACAACCCTGGCTTTCATAACAAGACTTCGTCTCAAGCTCCAAGATCGAGTGCTCCGTATCACCGTCCGCTTTCAGAGGTCACGTGCAACAAGTGCCAACAGAAGGGTCACTATGCCAACAAGTGTCTCAATCAGAGGCGTCTCCCTCCTCCTCCTCCTGTCAGATCGGCAAGTACAACTGTGGTCAAGCATAACCCCAAGCACGCCAAGGTCAACTTGATGAATGCAGCTCAGGCAGAGGACTCGTCAGATGTCATCATGGGTAACCTTCCTGTTAACGATGTTCCTGCAAAAGTACTTTTTGATACTGGTGCATCGCATTGTTTCATCTCGAAGCCTTTTGCATCTAAGCATGAATTGACTTCCCAAGTTATGCATAGTCCGTTAGCAGTTGTCTCTCCGGGTAAATGTTTGCTCGCTAACCACGAGATTTCGGATATTTCTATCATGATGGGTGATTTCAAGTTCCTAGCTTCTCCAATGGTTCTTGGTAACTCGGATATTGATCTTATGCTCGGGATGGATTGGCTCTCTAAGCACAAGGCTCAGCTTGATTGTGCTGCTAGACAGATTCAATTGACTCATTCGTCTGAGGATGTAATTGTCTTTGCCGCTCGGGATAATACCATCCGTCTGTTTTCTCTCAATGAGAAGGGTGAACTGGATGCTATCTCGCAAATTCCAGTCGTTTGCGAATATCAAGACGTCTTTCCAGAAGAGCTTCCAGGAATGCCTCTGCACCGGCCAGTTGAATTCGTCATTGATCTTGAGCCCGGCACGGAACCTGTGTGCAAGCGTCCTTACAAGCTTGGACCTGAAGAGTTGAAGGAGCTGAAGAAGCAACTCGATATTCAAGAGAAAATGGGTATCATACGGCCTAGTTCTTCTACGTGGGGTTGTGGTGTTCTTTTTGTGAAGAAGAAGGATGGAACGGACCGACTTTGTGTTGATTACCGTCCATTGAACAAGAAGACCATCAAGAACAAATACCCACTTCCCAACATCAATGAGCTGTTCGAACAACTCAAAGGTGCCCAAGTATTCTCCAAGCTTGATCTCCGTATGGGTTATTGTAGGATCTAGAAGTAGATGTGTCTAGAGGGGGGTGATTAGACACTTAATTCTAAAGTTGCAATTTTTAACCTTTTTCGGTTTAAGTGGAGTTTAGGCACAATTTCAATATACACAATACATATCAAGCAAGGATGCAAAGAGTATATGAGCAGCGGAATGTAAAGCATGCAACTTGCAAGAATGTAAAGGGAAGGGTTTGGAGAATTCAAATGCAATTGGAGACACGAATGTTTTTCCCGTGGTTCGGATAGGTGGTGCTATCCTACATCCACGTTGATGGAGACTTCAACCCACAAAGGGTAACGGTTGCGCGAGTCCACAAAGGGCTCCACCCACAAAGGGTAACGGTTGTGCAAGTCCACAAAGGGCTCCACCCACAAAGGGTAACGGTTGCGCGAGTCCACAAAGGGATCCACTCACAAAGGGTCCACGAAGAAGCAACCACCCACAAAGGGTCCACGAAGAAGCAACCTTGTCTATCCCACCATGGCCATCGCCCACACAGGACTTGCCTCACTAGCGGTAGATCTTCACGAAGTAGGCGATGTCCTTGCCCTTACAAACTCCTTGGTTCAACTCCACAATCTTGTCGGAGGCTCCCAAGTGACTCCTAGCCAATCTAGGAGACACCACTCTCCAAGAAGTAACAAATGGTGTGTAGGTAATGAACTCCTTGCTCTTGGAATTGTGTATGTGTTCTGATGGCTCTCTCTCAACTTGGGAAGCAACTTGGGAAGGCTAGAGATCAAGATTCATATGGTAGGAATGGAATGTATTGATCTCAACACATGAGTAGGTGGTTCTCTCTCAGAACATATGAGTTGGAATTGTGTATGTGTTCTGATGGCTCTCTCCACGAGTGAAGAGGAGGTGGAGGGGTATATATAGCCTCCACACAAAATCCAACCATTACACACAGTTTTCCAATCTCGGTGGGACCGAATCAACAAACTCGGTCGGACCGAAAATGTAAACCTAGTGACTGTTAGAGATTTTCGGTGGGACTGACATGCAACTCGGTGGGACCGATATGGTTAGGGTTTGGGCATAACGTAATCTCGGTGAGACCGATTACACAAACTCGGTGAGACCGAATTTGGTAATTAGCTAACCAGAGAGTTGGTCAGGCAAACTCGGTGGGACCGATTTGGTCTTTCGATGAGACCGAAAAGTTACAAAAAGGAAACACTGAATTTACATTGCAATCTCGGTGGGACCGATCCGCTCTTTCGGTGAGACCGAAAAGTTATGAAAGGGAAACAGAGAGTTTGCAATCCCATCTCGGTGAGACCGAGATCCCTATCGGTAGAACCGAATTGCTAGGGTTTGGCAGTGGCTTATGACAAGTGAAACTCGGTGGCGCCGGATAGGAAGAATCGGTAGGACCGAGTTTGGCTTAGGGTTTAGGTCATATGTGGAAGTCGGAAAGTAGCTGAGGATTTTGGAGCATATCATTAAGCACATGAAGCAAGAGGCTCATTAAGCAACACCTCATCCCTCCTTGATAGTATTGGCTTTTCCTATGGACTCAATGTGATCTTGGATCACTAAAATGTAAAGTGAAGAGTCTTGAGCTTTAAGCTTTAGCCAATCCTTTGTGCTTAGCATCTTGATGGAGTTCCCACAACCTTTAGTCCATGCCACTCCATTGTTGAACTTATCTGAAACATGCTAGATAGAAATGTTAGTCCAACAAGAGATATGTTGTCATCAATTATCAAAACCACCTAGGGAGCACTTGTGCTTTCAATCTCCCCCTTTTTGGTAATTGATGGCAACATACATTAAAGCTTTAGATAAAGATATAAAGAACAACAAGTAAAGCTTTGGAAGGACATGTAACAAGCATAGGCTCCCCCTACATGTATGCACTCATGTAAATATGAAATATAGAGGCATGTGAGAGCGTAACCATGACAGAGTAGGCAATGTGTTACATGCATCTTGGCCATATGCATCAGAGCAAAAGATTATCAAGGAAAATACCTTCATGCTCATGAGTCCTTCTTGCAAACAGTATGTGCATAAGCAAGAACTCCTCATACTCATGATTTTGATGCATATACTTACCTTGTGGTCTTGAGTTGTCTTAGGATGGAATGAACCTGCACAAACAAGGTTAGATAACACAGGTACATCCACTAGCCAGAGCAAACAAAAGAAACCACAAGAATAACAAGACTGGGATGACATGTAGAGAGAGAGTACAAGGTACCATATTGAATTCAACATGTCCCCACGAATAAAGATATGCAATGAATTTGACTGATTTCTTTCCCTTAGGTGTCTTGCTCCCCCTGAATCTTACATGGGATATTGGGAGAAGATAGGGAACAGAAAATCAGAGCTGAAAGATACAAATGGATAGAACTTAATGCAAATACATGTCTTTCCCCCAAAAAGACATGTGACGTCTCTCCTCTTGAACATCAAGCATCTGGGATCCTTGAGTATTTTCCCTCCCTGGAAATCTCTCTCTCCCCCTTAATAACATCTGGGAAATCTCTCTCTCTCCCCCTTAACAACATCTGGGATCCTTGAGACTTTCTCTCCCCCTTGAGCTTTGATGTGATCTCTTTCTCCCCCTTTGACATCAATTTCCAAGAAGGTTTTTCCTGGAATCCGTCGAATAGGTTTGGTCAAAGCAGAGGATAAAATTGTGATGCTTGTAGAGGACAAGATTCATTGAGTGGAGCTGGATCAGAAGAAATGTAGAACAAGTGGCAAACTGTTTTTTTGATTGCAAAGTCGGTGGCACCGAGTGGCACATTTCGGTGGTACCGAAAAGATTCGGTTGGACCGAAAATTGCAAGTCGGTGAAACCGAATTTACACAGAGAAAAAACACTTGTCACCTCAGCTCACTAGACATGTAGGATCTCACAAAGATTTGCAATGAATTTCCTGAAGGATTTTCAAGGAATTAAGTGCAGAAAATGCAGAACAAAAACAAAGAGAAAAGAGAAGAAACTGAAGGATCTAGATGAAGTTGTTTTTTTTGTTTTTGAAAAAGGAGAGAGAAAATAAACATGCATGAGACAAATGCAATAACACAAAGAAAGAACACAAGAGAGCTTCATCTAGAGTTGGGCGGTGACATAGTCACCTATGTTAGAGTATATTGACTTAGGAGTCAAGTGAGAACACTTGATCATAGGTCATACTCATCGTTTAAGCTCAAAATGGGGTTACCATTTTTCGTTTAAGCATCTTGATGTATTCACATCTTGTTGAGTTGCTTTGACTCATGTCTTGGAGTAAAGCTTCTCTAAGATGGAATAACATACCTTGGGTGGTGGTGTGGTTCTTGCTCATGTAGTTGAACTTGTGTGGGTGCTCAAGGTTGATGTAGCTCATCAAGAGTTGGGAGCACCACTTGGAGTTTGAGTTCATCTACCTACATGGGTTAGTTCTTCCAAGGAAGAGCACTTGTGTATCCAAAAATGACAATCATGAAGCTTAACATACAATTTGTCAAAGGATATGCTTGAATGGTTTTGTGCTTCCTTGTCTTCAACCACTATTGTGTAGAGTCTTGGTGATGTAGAGATTGCTCAAGATGTGAGTGAGTCGCAATCTCATGGAATTAGATTCAACCAAGCACCTACATGGGTTAGACAACATGCAAGGTGCAAATATATCCAAGACATACGATAGTTATCATAAGAGATATATCATGGATTTGTCATAAGCTCATGTCTTGCATGTATCCAATGGAGTTTCTACTCCAAGTTCGAAGCATCAATGATGTTCAATTCTCCTCTCAACTTGCAAAACACTTTCTCATCAAGTGGTTTAGTGAATTTATCCGCTAATTGCTTATCGGTGCGAACATGCTTAAGATTGATGTCACCCTTAGCAACATGATCTCGAATGAAATGATGACGAACTTCAATATGCTTAGTTCGAGAATGTTGTACAGGATTATGACCAATTTTGATAGCACTTTCATTGTCACAAAGCAGTGGAACATGTTTCACATTTAGCCCATAATCTTTAAGAGTTTGGGTCATCCAAAGTAATTGAGCACAACATGAACCAGCGGCAATGTATTCCGCTTCGGAGGTGGATAAGGATACCGAGTTTTGTTTCTTGGAAGACCAAGACACAAGAGATCTACCAAGAAATTGACAAGTACCCGAAGTGGACTTTCTATCAACCTTGTCTCCGGCATAATCCGAGTCGGAATAGCCAACAAGATCAAAAGAAGACCTCTTAGGATACCAAATGCCAAAATTTGGTGTATGGATTAAATATCTCACTATCCTTTTCACAGCCTTAAGATGACAATCTTTAGGAGTAGCTTGATATCGTGCACACATGCACACACTTAGCATAATATCGGGACGTGAAGCACATAGGTATAACAATGAACCAATCATAGAGCGATAAACCTTTTGATCAACCGGTTCACCATCTTTGGTCAAATCATTATGTCCACTAGTAGGCATGGGTGTAGACATACCTTTGCATTCTTGCATATTGAACTTCTTGAATAAGTCCTTGGTGTACTTTGTTTGAGAGACAAATGTACCTTCCTTAGTTTGCTTGATTTGCAAACCGAGAAAGAATTTGAGTTCACTCATCATAGACATCTCAAACTTCTCTGACATTAGCTTTCCAAACTTTTCACTAAAGAGAGGGTTAGTTGAACCAAATATGATATCATCAACATAAATTTGGCATACAAATACTTCTCCATTAACCCTTTTAGTAAAAAGAGTAGAATCAATTTTACCAATTTCAAAACCACTTGTAGTAAGGAACTTGGTCAAGCATTTATACCATGCTCTAGGAGCTTGTTTAAGACCATAAAGAGCTTTGTGAAGTTTGTAAACATGATTTAGTTTCTTAGGATTGATAAAGCCGGGAGGTTGTTTGACATAAACTTCCTCCTCTATTTCACCATTTAGAAAAGCACTTTTAATGTCCATTTGGTACAAGGTGATATTATGATGATTAGCATAGGCAAGTAAGATGTGAATGGACTCAAGTCTAGCAACGGGAGCATACGTCTCACCATAGTCCATACCTTCGATTTGTGTGTACCCTTGGGCGACGAGACGTGCTTTGTTGCGAACCACTTGTCCATCTTCATCTTGCTTGTTGCGAAACACCCATTTGGTACCAATGATGTTGTGGTTGTTGTCGGGCTTCTCAACCAATGTCCAAACTTGGTTTCTCTCAAAATTATGTAGCTCTTCATGCATAGCGTTTATCCAATCCGGATCTTCCAATGCTTCTTCAACCTTCATAGGTTCAATGCTAGAGATGAATGAATAGTTTTCACAAAAGTTAGCTAAACGAGTTTTTGAGCGAGTGATTCTCCCGGTTTGTATATCATTGAGGATTTGCTCGACGGGATGATCTTTGGCAATTCTTGCTCGAACTCGTGAGAGCTTTTGCTTGGGTCTTCGTTGAACATCTTCTTCATCTTGTTCTTCTTCTTGGCCTTCTTCATTGTTGATGTCCTCGTTCTCTTTTCGTGGTGGAGAAGGAGGTTGTTGATGTTCGTCTTGATGTATTTCCTCATTTTTTCATCTTGGTGTGTCCCACTTGTGGATGCTTCCGTGTCGATTCTTGGTTCACCTTGTCGTGAAGTAGAGGCTTCCACTTGGATGGATGAAGTACTCTCCTTCACCTCCATTGGACGAATTTTGCCAATGGACAAGTCTTGGATTGCTTCTGAAGGGTCTTTGTCTCCTACATCAATTGGCAATTGCTCTACTTGCGAGCCATTAGATTCATCAAACTTCACATCTACCGTCTCTTCAACCTTTCGGGTGAAATTGTTGTAGACACGGTAAGTGTGAGAGTTTGAGCCATAACCAAGTAGAAAACCTTCATGAGATTTAGGAGCAAACTTTGAATGACGATGCTTATCAAGAATGTAGCACTTTGAGCCGAATACTCGAAAGTATCCAACTTGGGGTTTGTTACCGGTGAGAAGCTCGTATGCCGTCTTGCCGAGTAGCTTGTGAAGATATAAGCGATTTGTTGCGTGACAAGCTGTCTCAACCGCTTCTGCCCAAAAGTGCTTTGGCGTCTTGTATTCATCAAGCATCATTCTTGCCATTTCGATGAGCGTCCGGTTCTTCCTCTCAACAACTCCATTTTGTTGAGGTGTGTACGTAGCCGAGAACTCGTGTGAAATCCCTTCTTCGTCAAGAAAGGTGTCCACATTTGCGTTCTTGAACTCCATTCCGTTGTCACTCCGAACCTTCTTGATCTTCACAACAAACTGATTTTGGGCCTTCCTAGCGAAGTTTCTGAAGATCTTCTGGACCTGCGACTTGTCATTAAGAAAGAACACCCACGTAAATCTTGAAAAATCATCAACTATAACTAGACCAAAAGAATTTCCACCAAGACTCTTGTAGGCGTTGGGACCAAAAAGATCCATGTGAAGTAGCTCGAGTGGCCTCCTTGTGGTCATGATGTTCTTCACGGGATGTCTTCCTCCAACCTGTTTACCTGCTTGACAAGCACTGCAAAGTCTATCCTTATCAAATATGACATTGTTAACTCCAAGGATATGATTTCCTTTAATAAGCTTGTCAAGGTTTCTCATGCCAACGCGACCTAGTCGTATATGCCACAACCAACCTTTTGAGGATTTAGCAACAAAGCAAGTTTTAGGTTGTGCCTTTTTAGAGAAATCGACAATGTAAAGATCACCTCTACGCATACCGGTAAAGACCATTTTATGATTGTCTCGACGAAATACTTGGCAATCTACTTCAGTAAATAGGACATTCAGACCGAAATCAGCAAGTCTAGATACTGAAAGTAAGTTGTAGCCGAGAGATTCAACGAGCATGACATTCTGAATGGAACTATCATGTGAGATGGCCACCTTACCAAGGCCAACCACTTTACCCTTTGAATTATCACCAAAGGAAACATGCAAAGAGTATATGAGCAGCGGAATGTAAAGCATGCAACTTGCAAGAATGTAAAGGGAAGGGTTTGGAGAATTCGAACGCAATTGGAGACACGGATGTTTTTCCCGTGGTTCGGATAGGTGGTGCTATCATACATCCACGTTGATGGAGACTTCAACCCACAAAGGGTAACGGTTGCGCGAGTCCACAAAGGGCTCCACCCACAAAGGGTAACGGTTGCGCGAGTCCACAAAGGGCTCCACCCACAAAGGGTCCACGAAGAAGCAACCACCCACAAAGGGTCCACGAAGAAGCAACCTTGTCTATCCCACCATGGCCATTGCCCACACAGGACTTGTCTCACTAGCGGTAGATCTTCACGAAGTAGGCGATCTCCTTGCCCTTACAAACTCCTTGGTTCAACTCCACAATCTTGTCGGAGGCTCCCAAGTGACACCTAGCCAATCTAGGAGACACCACTCTCCAAGAAGTAACAAATGGTGTGTAGGTAATGAACTCCTTGCTCTTGTGCTTCAAATGATAGTCTCCCCAACACTCAACTCTCTCTCATAGGATTTGGATTTGGTGGAAAGAAGATTTGAGTGGAAAGCAACTTGGGAAGGCTAGAGATCAAGATTCATATGGTAGGAATGGAATGTCTTGATCTCAACACATGAGTAGGTGGTTCTCTCTCAGAACATATGAGTTGGAATTGTGTATGTGTTCTGATGGCTCTCTCCACGAGTGAAGAGGAGGTGGAGGGGTATATATAGCCTCCACACAAAATCCAACCATTACACACAGTTTTCCAATCTCGGTGGGACCGAATCAACAAACTCGGTCGGACCGAAAATGTAAACCTAGTGACCGTTAGAGATTTTCGGTGGGACTGACATGCAACTCGGTGGGACCGATATGGTTAGGGTTTGGGCATAACGTAATCTCGGTGAGACCGATTACACAAACTCGGTGAGACCGAATTTGGTAATTAGCTAACCAGAGAGTTGGTCAGGCAAACTCGGTGGGACCGATTTGCTCTTTCGGTGAGACCGAAAAGTTAGAAAAAGGAAACACTGAATTTACATTGCAATCTCGGTGGGACCGATCCGCTCTTTCGGTGAGACCGAAAAGTTACGAAAGGGAAACAGAGAGTTTGCAATCCCATCTCGGTGAGACCGAGATCCCTATCGGTAGAACCGAATTGCTAGGGTTTGGCAGTGGCTTATGACAAGTGAAACTCGGTGGCACCATATAGGAAGAATCGGTAGGACCGAGTTTGGCTTAGGGTTTAGGTCATATGTGGAAGTGGGAAAGTAGCTGAGGATTTTGGAGCATATCATTAAGCACATGAAGCAAGAGGCTCATTAAGCAACACCTCATCCCTCCTTGATAGTATTGGCTTTTCCTATGGACTCAATGTGATCTTGGATCACTAAAATGTAAAGTGAAGAGTCTTGAGCTTTAAGCTTTAGCCAATCCTTTGTCCTTAGCATCTTGAAGGAGTTCCCACAACCTTTAGTCCATGCCACTCCATTGTTGAACTTATCTGAAACATGCTAGATAGAAATGTTAGTCCAACAAGAGATATGTTGTCATCAATTTTCAAAACCACCTAGGGAGCACTTGTGCTTTCAGTTATCATCAGATTCGAATCCATGAGCAAGATATTCCCAAGACGGCTTTCAGGACAAGCTATGGGTCATATGAATACACTGTCATGTCTTTTGGCCTCGTCAACGCTCCTCCGACTTTCTCTCGCATGATGAACTTCATCGTCAACACCTACACCAATGACTTCGTTTTGGTCTATCTCGACGACATTCTAGTTTTCTCGAAGAACAAGGAAGATCATGCCAAGAACTTGCGTTTGGTACTGGATAAGCTCAGAGAACATCAGTTCTACGCCAAGTTCTCCAAGTGCGAATTTTGGCTCGATGAGGTTCTTTATCTTGGTCATATCATCTCTGCCAAGGGCATTACCATGAATCCTGAGAAGGTGTCTGCAATTGTGAATTGGGAACCTCCTCAGAACGTGAAGCAACTCCGTAGCTTCCTCGGTCTCGCAAGCTACTGTCGAAGATTCGTTGAAAACTTTTCCAAGATCGCGAAGCCTCTCTAAAATCTTCTCCAGAAGCACGTCAAGTACATTTGGTCTCCGGAGTGTGACATTGCTTTCAACACTTTGAAAGAGAAATTGATCACTGCTCCAGTCCTGACTCCGCCTGATGAATCCAAGTCGTACGAGGTCTTTTGTGATGCCTCTCTCCAAGGTCTTGGCGCAGTGTTGATGCAAGAGAAGAAAGTTGTTGCTTATACCTCTCGCCAATTGAAGCCCAATGAGAAGAACTACCCCACTCATGATCTTGAGTTGGCGGCTGTTGTGCATGCTCTTTTGACTTGGAGACATCTCTTATTGGGAAGGAAAGTGGACATTTTCACTGATCACAAGAGTCTCAAGTACATCTTCACTTAGCCTAATCTCAACCTCAGACAGACTCGATGGGTCGAAATGATTCAAGAGTATAATCCGAGTATCGAGTATACTTCAGGCAAGGCCAATGTGATTGCTGACGCATTGAGCAGGAAGGCTTACTGCAACAGCCTGATTCTCAAGCCTTATCAACCCGAGCTTTATGAAGCTTTCCGCAAACTTAATCTACAAGTTGTTCCTCAAGGTTTCCTCGCCAACCTTCAAGTCTCTCCTACCTTGGAAGACCAGATTCGCCAAGCTCAGCTTCTTGATGCTATGGTGAAAAAGGTGAAGATTGGGATTGCCAAGAGTCAACCCAAGTACAAGTGCTACCACCTTGATGACAAGGATACTCTCTTCTTCGAGGATCGTATTGTTGTACCCAAAGGTGACCTCCGTAAAGTGATCATGAACGAGGCTCACAATTCTCTCCTCTCCATCCACCCTGGGAGCAGAAAGATGTATCAGGACCTTAAGCAGGCTTATTGGTGGACTCGAATGAAGCGCGAGATTGCTCAGTTCGTGAATGAATGTGATGTCTGCAGAATAGTGAAGGCAGAACACCAAAGGCCAGCTGGTCTCCTCCAACCTCTTGCCATTCCAGAATGGAAGTTTGACCACATTGAAATGGACTTCATGACTGGGTTTCCAAAGTCCAAACGTGGCAATGATGCTATATTCGTTGTCATAGACAAACTCACCAAAGTGGCTCGCTTTCTGCCTATCAAAGAGTCAATCACTGCAGCTCAATTGGCGGAACTCTATACCTCTCGAATTGTCACTCTGCATGGTATTCCACAAGTGATCTCTTCAGACCGTGGCAGCATCTTTACCTCCAAGTTTTGGGATTCTTTTCAGAAGGCCATGGGCACCAACATCCGCTTCAGCACAGCTTTCCATCCTCAAACTAGCGGTTAAGTTGAGCGTGTCAACTAGATTCTTAAAGATATGCTCAGGGCTTGTGTGATCTCCTTCGGCATGAAGTGGGAGGATTGTCTTCCTTATGCTGAATTCTCCTACAACAACAGTTTTCAAGCAAGTTCGGGCAAGGCCCCATTTGAAATTCTGTATGGCAGGAAGTGCCGTACCCCTCTCAACTGGTCTGAAACCGGTGAACGTCAGCTGCTGGGTAATGACTTAATCACAGAGGCAGAGGAAATGTGCAAAGTCATTCGAGATAACCTCAAAGCAGCCCAATCCCGCCAGAAGAGCTACTATGATAGTAAGCACCGTGATTTGGCTTTCATGATCGGAGATCATGTTTACCTCCGCGTCTCTCCTATGAAAGGTACTCGTCGCTTCGGTATCAAAGGGAAGCTTGCCCCCAGATACGTGGGACCTTTCAAGATTGTCAGCAAGAGAGGCGATCTCGCCTATCAACTTGAGCTTCCTTCAAACTTTGCAAATGTTCATGATGTGTTCCATGTCTCTCAGCTCCAAAAGTGCTTCAAGACTCCTGACCGCACCGTCAACTTCGAGGACATTGAGCTCCAAGAAGATCTCTCATATCGTGAGCACCCCGTTGCTATTCTTGAAGAGACTGAATGCAAGACTCGCAACAAGTCAATCAAATTCCTCAAAGTCAAGTGGTCACACCATTCCGACCGTGAAGCTACCTGGGAACGCGAGGATCACCTTCGTTCTGAATACTCGGTGTTCTTTCAGTCCTAGATCTCGGGACGAGATCCTTTCGTAGTGGTGGAGTGTTGTAGCACCCCGGATGTAACTTTCCCAATATGTACTCCAACTCTTGTCGTTTCCGGCCTTAAGTTATTTTATTTTCTCGGGTCCGGGTCTTTGTCTCCGTGTGTTGTTATCATTGTCATGCATCTCATATCATGTCATCATGTGCATTGCATTTGCATACGTGTTCATCTCATGCATTCGAGCATTTTCCCCATTGTCCGTTTTGCATTCCGGCGCTTCGTTCTCCTCTGGTGGTCATTTCTACCTTTCTTTCATGTGTGGGGACTAAACATTTCCGTATTGGACCGAGACTTGCCAAGCGGCCTTGGTTTACTACCGGTAGACCGCCTGTCAAGTTTCGTACCATTTGGACCTCGTTTGATACTCCAATGGTTAACCGAGGGACCAAAAAGGCCTCGTGTGTGTTGCAGCCCAACACCCCTCCAAGTTGGCCCAAAACCCACCAAAACCCTCTACATCATCTAGAGCATTCGATCACGATCGCGTGGCCGAAAACCGCACCTCATTTGGACTCTCCTAGCTCCTCCTATGCCTATATATAGTCCCTTCCCGAAATTCACGGATCCCCTCTCCAAAACCCTAGTCCCCTTCGTCTCCACGCGCCGGCGGACAAATTTCCATACGGCCGGACACATCCGGATCCGCCCCTGCTGCCGCCATGTGGCGCGACCCCACTGGCCCGGCCGCATCTCCCCGCCGCCGGCCCGCAAACCCGCCGCAGGCCCTCCCCGGCGAAGGCGCGTCGCCGCCCGTGCCCGTTCGCCGTCCCGCCGCCAACCGCCCGGCTCGCCCTCGCCTTCCGCGCCGGCTGCCGCGTCCCTCGCCGGCGTCAGCGACCGTCCGCGCTGCCTCGTCGCTCCGGCGGGCCACCGCCGCCATCCGCTCCTGCCGGGAACGCCGCACCTCGCCGCGGCCACACCACCGCATCTTCCTCCTCCTCCGGCGCCCTCCAAGTTCCTCCCCGGCGAGATCCAAGCTGCTCCGGCGAACGTCGACGTCCGTGCTCCGGCGAGATCCGATCTGGATCTGAAACACTAGGGGTTGACTTCTCAGTTTTCCCTAAGTCCCTAATATTTTTGCTCCTGTTCATCGCACCGTAACTTTGCATTCGTAGGTCCGTTTTGAGCATATAGTATATCAAAATATTCTCCTCAGAGAGTACATCATTTCATTCCACTGCATCATTTTCATTTGAGTTCATCTTGATGCCCGAAATGCTGTTAGAAGAGTGCTACTTGAGATAATTGTCAGATCTGCTGCTCCATTTAGAGATTTGTCATTTTTGCCATGATTATTGTGTGCACGATATGCCCATGAGCTCTACATATGTTTTGTTAAGGGTTTTGCCATCTTTACAGAGGTGCTACCCATGTATTTTTGTGATGTGTGTGGTGACTAGCACAAGCTTGCAAAGTGAGGCACTTGGTAATCCTGGTTTCAGGGACTTGGCAATTCCACTAAGTCCTTGATCTGTTTATCCCAAGTTGCCATATGTTCATGTTGTTTCCTAGTGATCCGTGCCTCTTTTGAGGATGATAAGTAATGATGTTTTGTTAATCTTGTAGTGCTCTATCCATCCATGTCTTTGTTTGCAATTATGGAGCACCTAGCTTGAGTCAATCGAGCTCTACTTTTGCTACTTCGTGAATCTGGGCAGATTGTCTACTTGTTAGCGATTTTGCCGATGATGTTGTAGTTGATTCGTGCATGCTATGCTATTGTTCTTGCCATGTCTAGCTTGCATTTTGTGTGTTCTTGATGGATGTATGCTTAGCTTTTCATGACTTTCTCCGTAGTGAGTGCATCGAGCTCATAAACATGCCTACTTGATACCTGTTTTCAGCATGTGCCAGTTTTCACTAAGTCTGAAACTGATTATGCTTTTGCTATGTTCACATGCTTGCAAATGTGTTTTCTGATCCCTTTTGGCTCAAGGTCACTAAGGGACTTTTGTTAAGCTTTTTGAGTAGCTCCATGCCATATTTTATTTTGCCATGTTCAGTTCCTGTAGCATGTAGTTTTGTTGCTACGAAGAGTGCTATCTGATCTGAAATTCCAGACAAGTGTTAATTTCACTAAGTCTGAAATCTGTTTACCATATGCATTTTTGCCATGCTTGTTTGAGCCTGTTAATGGTTGAATTGGCCGTAGCTCAGTGCTAGACTTTTGTTAAGCATCTTGAATGCATCCCTGCCATGTGGCACAGTTGCTTGCTTGCCATTTCCAAACCGCAACTCCGATTCCAAACCGCAACTCCGATTCCAAACCGCAACTCCGATTCCGGCGTTCTTTATATCGTTTTCAAGCGATTTCATCTCATCTTTCCAGTGGCACACTTGGTTTTCCAAGTTGAGGCAAGGTTCATGCATCCCTTGTCAAATCTTGCATATGCATCTCGCATCGCATCCCGCTTAGCATATCATCTTTGCATCATATTGTTTGAGCCTTGCACGTGGTTGATTGTGTCCTTGTTGCTTGTTTGTCTTGTTT
Source organism: Triticum aestivum (assembly GCF_018294505.1). Classification (NCBI taxonomy): domain Eukaryota; kingdom Viridiplantae; phylum Streptophyta; class Magnoliopsida; order Poales; family Poaceae; genus Triticum; species Triticum aestivum. The sequence goes on along the minus strand of NC_057803.1, from coordinate 282,661,832 downwards.
GGGTAGAGCCAAGAGACAAGTTCGCTAACGAGGAGCCCATTGAGTTTGCTTTCGAGGATCCAGTCAACTCTGACAACTTTGCAGGCAAGATGATCATACCCTCAAAATCACTACTATCTTTGCTTTGCTAGATGCTCGCTCTTTTGCTATGCCATGCTACGATGCCTACCTTTTGCTTTCAAGCCTCCCAAATTTCCATGTCAAACCTCTAACCCACCTTGTCCTAGCAAACCGTTGATTGGCTATGTTACCGCTTTGCTCAGCCCCTCTTATAGCGTTGCTAGTTGCAGGTGAAGATTGGAGGCCGTTCCTTGTTGGAACATTAATTTAATTGTTGGGATATCATTATATTGCCATGTTATCTTAATGCATCTATATACTTGGTAAAGGGTGGAAGGCTCGGCCTCTCGCCTAGTGTCTTGTTCCACTCTTGCCGCCCTAGTTTCTGTCATATCGGTGTTATGTTCCCGGATTTTTGCGTTCCTTACGCGGTTGGGTTATAATGGGAACCCCTTGATAGTTCGCCTTGATTAAAGCTTTTCCAGCAATGCCCAACCTTGGTTTTACCATTTGCCAACTAGCCTCTTTTCCCTTGGGTTTCCGGAGCCCGAGGGTCATCTTATTTTAAGCCCCCCCGGGCCAGTGCTCCTCTGAGTGTTGGTCCACCTCGTCAGCCGCCGATGGCCACCAGGGGCAACTCTGGGCTGGCCTACCGGAAGTTTGGACAATCTGAGTGTGCCCTGAGAACGAGATATGTGCAGCTCCTATCGGGATTTGTCGGCACATTCGGGCGGTGTTGCTGGACTTGTTTTAACCTGTCGAAGTGTCTTGAAGAACCGAGATACCGAGTCTGATTGGAACGTCTCGGGAGGAGGTCTATTCCTTCGTTGACTGTGAGAGCTTGTCATGGGCTAAGTTGGGACTCCCCTGCAGGGATTTGAACTTTCGAAAGCCGTGCCTGCGGTTATGGGCAGATGGGAATTTGTTAATGTCCGGTTGTAGATAACTTCAACCTTAATTTAATTAAAATGAATCAACCGTGTGAGTTACTATGATGGCCTCTTCTCAGTGGAGTCCGAGAAGTGGACACAGTGTTTGAGTAATATTTGCGCAGGTTGTCCTCTAGTTTCTCGCTCGCGCTTTGCCTCCTCTTCTCGCTCTCTTTTGCGAACAGGATAGCCACCATTTTTGCTAGTTGTTTGCTGCAGCTCCACCATATTTACCTTGCCTTACCTATAAGCTTAAATAGTCTTGATCGCGAGGGTACGAGATTGCTGAGTCCCTGTGGCTCACAGATTACTATTACACCAGATGCAGGGCCTGATGATTCCGCTCCAGGTGACGCGCTTGAGCTCAAGTGGGAGTTTGACGAGGACTCTCAACGGTACTATGTTTCTTTTCCTGATGATCAGTAGTGGTGCCCAGTTGGGGGTGATCGGGACCGTGTCGCATGTTGGGTTATCTTTTATTTTGGCTCCGTAGTCGGGCCATGAGTGTTTGGATGATGTAATGTTATTTATGTACCTTGATTGACGTGGCGAGTGTAAGCCAACTATGTTATCTCCCCTTTATTACTTATATTACATGGGATGTTGTGAAGATTGCCTTACTTGCGACATATGCCTTCAATGCGATTATGCCTCTAAGTCGTGCCTCGACACGTGGGAGATATAGTCGCATCGAGGGTGTTACATTTATAAGCACCATAATAGCAACAATCCTTAGGGAAGGCTTAAGTTGAAATATAACCCAAGATAACTCCCAAGAAGAGATTGATGGGTTGAAAAGATGTTTTGAGCGAAGAGAAAATGATGGATTTAGATATGTCACTCTTGGAAAACTTGTGAATCATGAAACACAAAGGGAAATTATCAAGAATGCCATAACACCACCTCAAAAGATAAGGTAGAAGGAATTGCACTTCGGAATGCAAGATGAAGAATACTTGAGCTCCTCTAAAAATAATCTTTATGAGCACTTCGAGAAGGAATTAAATCCCTGCTGAACCATCATGTAGAACCTCCATGAAGAACTCCGGTAATACAAGAATGATCAAATGGTAGATAAGTTGAAAGGAACTCCGGTAGGAGCCTTGAAACGATTTAGATGGGGCTTCGTGGTGATATAATTGAGAGATCTTGGAACTCCGAGAAAGAAAAGATGAAACAATTGAAACCGAGAACTTGATGAGCCTCCGGAATAAGGAATTGAATTTACTTGATGAAACAAGAATAAGAATTACATTATGCTTATCCTTCACCAATTTAAATTGATGACAAGCAATGGATTTTGCATACTACTTATTCTCGTAGAAAGGATTAAGATAGATATAGCGCCAACTTGGGAATGTCTTCAATGAACCACATGTAGGATTGGAAAGAACGAATGAATTGATAAATAACCAAGGAAGAGAACTCTTGAACGAACCACCGTAAGAATTGAAAATGAACATAGCAAAGGCACGAATCACCGGGAAGAATTGAAAAAATGAATGAAGATACTTGATGGAATTTAGATACAAGCGAACAAAGATATCATGAACTGATTAGAGAACACTTGAACGATGCACCGGTAAGATTTGGATAACGAGAGCTGAAAGCTGGAATGAATAATTCTGAGATGATGGGCTCCAGAGAATCGAACTAAAAAGACTCCTGAATTGCTCCGGATGGATGAAAAGAATTCTCACAATTGAAAACAATTATGAGAGGATGGCGTCAAGCTTGAACTTCTCATCTTTGGAAGAACGGATAAGATTTGGAGGAAAAACTCTCCTTCGATCTTCAAATGCAGAGAATGACGATGGGAAACACCACCATGAATTGTTGAGATACTCCGGGATGACAATTGGAAAGGTTGAACCGATGATGACAAGAATTTGACAGATCTTGGAGAAAGACATTTGATTGATGACAAATCATTCTTACGTCAAACTTTGAAATGAATTTGAAAAGCTCTGGGAAAATTAGAAGAGTCAGGTAAGATCCCGGGAAAAGACCTGTGGGTTAGGGCCCACTCAAAAGAAACACCGTTGAAACGATTGCTTGAAAAGAGAGATTGCACCGGTTGAATTAAATGGCTTGAATGGGATAACAACCTCGAAATAACTTGAATGGATTGAGAAAGGAAACATGAATCTTCTGAGATATGTTCGGCACTCAGGAACTATTGAATAGCGAGAAGTGAATGGTTAGAGGTGTGCACCGGCATGAGAAAACATTTGAAATAAGGAAAATAATATGATCAACACCGAAAGCTTGAATTGAATCCACTGGAGGAGAAATAGAACGAAGAATGATAAACTTGAAGCTCTATTAGTATCTTCCTGAGAATCACCGGATGAGAATATTGATGGAGAAGAATGGAGAGACTTCACATCAATAAGATGGATACTTGATTAAGAAATCTTAGTCCTTGAAGAAAAAGGGTGGGAGGGAGGGAAAACAAAGGCAACTTGGTATGGATGAAGCAAACACCGTTTGCAAAGAACTGATAATTTGATCTTGCGAATGTTGAAATGATCGAATCCACTTGAAGAGAAACACGCCGGTTGAGAAGAAATTGAGATGACTAACTCGATGATCAAGAAGAATTAGTATTCACAAAGAAATATGAGAACACCGCTTAGGAAAGGTATGGAATCAACACTTGACTTTGAAGCAACTCTAATAGCACAACTCAAAACAAAACAAAGGATTGGCTTGCAAAATAAGCCGGAACAAACATATGATAGAGATTTCGTCCGAAGATTTCGTGGTCAGGCCCACATAGGCTCGATCGTACAACACCATCATGTAAAAGGCAGTGCACATGACATATGAAGCGTCCCCGAGTCAGCATAACCAAGGACTCTTTAAGACACAACGAGACCACTGTAAAACCAACCGTGGATAGGCGGGCCACTAGACGTCGAACCCCAATCTCATATCATGCATCTGTCGGAAAGATATCCTAGGCACTACTTGAATTCCCACTTATAAGCTCCCGAAACTTTCTGTTATGCAATCAGGTGTCGGGAATACAGGGGAAGCATAATATTTCACCCAAACTAACAAATCCTACATCCAGTTGTATCCATCCTTCAACACATAACCAGGAAACCTTCAGAAATCATTTACCTCAACCTTTGAAAAGCATCCGTTATACGAGTTATGGCAATACTCCCGAACTCCCGCCCAGTACTGGGTGGCGTCGAGGTTATCTCACCAACAACTGCATAAAAGAGATTTTCGATGTCAGCGAACTCAGGTATTCCAGAACTGCAACGATAAAATTGTGACGACAACACCTCGGAGCTCAACTCCCTGGGACACTGCCACAACACCTAAATGTCAGGAGGCACCAAGAACAATGTTCTTGTCACAAAACCGTCGGAACGATTCCAAGATACCCGCGTGATCCTAAAAAATTTCGTGAAATTAGAGGAGAGAAGAGTCAAAACTCTACGTCAGGATGCCTCACGAGAGCGACAAAGGGACTGAGGAGTAAAAAGAATCCTACTCTTCGATATATATAATCCTTAGACTCAAAATATTTTCTTCTAGACTCAATAACGTTAGTGATTCGATCAAGCAGGGGGCTCCTAAGTCGGGGAAGGCTGGGATTACCAACTTGTAACACCCACTTCAGCTTCACCTACAACTAGCAACGCTATAAGAGGGGCTGAGCAAAGCGATAACATAGCCAAACAACGGTTTGCTAGGAAAGGTGGGTTAGAGGCTGACATGGCAATATGGAAGGCATGATATAGCAAGTGGTAGGTACCGCAGCAAAGCAAAAGAGCGAACAACTAGCAAGCAAAGATAGAAGTGATTTGGAGGGTATGGTCATCTTGCCTGAGATCCCGCAAGGAAGAAGAACGAGTCCATGAAGAATACAAATGGACGAAGTCGAACGAATCCTCACAAACGCGACGTTATCAGAACTAACCCGAAGAAGCAACATCGGAAAGAAGAAAACAACATAGTAAACAACCACCACATAAACATGGCATGATGCACACGCAATTATGATGCATGTCCGGTTTAAAGAGGCATGGCATGGCAAAGTGCACAAAACAATCCTACAAATTAAGTGGAGCTCAATATGCAACGAGTTGCATATTGACGAAACGCCACGTGACTTATTTAGTTCTCTCCCGTTTATGTACTCAACAATATTAAATGTTGCTGAACATGACAAGGGGTGAAGCACAACAAAACTACCTTTCTAGGCAAGTTTAAATGAGGCCGGAAACAACGAACAACAATTCCGGTAAATCCCATATGCATATTTTAGGTTTGGTACTGTTCTTCCCTAAACCATATTTTATAGTTGTTAAACATGCAAAGTAAAGTCACCATGATAATCTATGCATTTTTCTACCCGATTTACATATAAAGTTTGTCAAATTTGGAGCTAGGGTTATTTAGTTATGAACTAAAACATTTTAACAAGTTATTTAAGCAAATTTAAACAAACATCAGTTTAAACATTTTAAACATGGTTGAAAGTTGTATATTATGAAACTAGACATAATTTTAAGCATTTTACATATATAAGTTATTTACATGTGATGCACAGTTGTGGAGTTAGGATATGCATGAAATGCAAGGGCTTTTATGTAAAAGTGCTATGTCAGGATTAAATGCTAAATTCGCAGAAGGGAAATAACACATGCGGGCCGAATCTGAAGCATAATGGGCCAGCAGAGAGAAATAAAAAACAAAGGAGGCGTTGGGGCCTCACCATGGGCTGAGGCCCAGGTCGGTGTTGAGGTGGACCCGTTGGGCTGCTAGGCGCGCAGCTAGCCTGCTAGCCCTGTAGATGTACGCTTGCGGCGCAGTCAATGCGGGCGTCGAGAATCAGAGGAGGAACGACACGGCGATGACCGATGGATTCTGGCGAGGGGACGGCGGCAGGTGGCGGGGATGGGTCCGGCTGACGACGGGGATGGGTGGATCCGGCCCCTAGGCACCGGATCTGACCAGATGTGGGCAAGGACAACGAGGGCGGCACATGTCCTGGTGAAGAAACGACGGAGGTCGCGAGCTCCGGCGAACTCCATGCGGCGGCGCGACGAACCTTCGAGGCCCTGCGCGACACGGGAGAGAGAGAGCTTTGTGAGAGAGAGAGGAAGAACGAGGGGCAGGGGAAAGAGAGAGGCGTGGCACCCGGTGTACTCAACTCCGGCAAGGAGGTCAGGTGGCGGCGCGGGGCGAACGGGGCACATCTGTCGGGCCCAGATGGGCTTCCAGGGCCCCGATCTAGGTCCTGGCGGGCCGTGTGGCGCGCAGAGGCGCGGGTGAGGTGGCGGGTACAAGTGGAGGCATGGGAGTGGAGGGAAGCGGCTGTGCAGGCGGCGGCTGGGCCATGGCGACTCGCCAAGTGGCGGCGCATGGCTTGCCGGCGCTGAAAACGATGCTGGCGGTGGCTGGAGGCAGGTGGAGGCACGGAAAAATAGGAGGAGTGGGTAGGGTTGCCCAAAAAAGGAAGGGGGGTGCTTTAAATAGGGCAGATCTAGGGTTAGGGGGTTTAGGTGGGTTTTCGGAGCCTTCGATCACGATCCGATGGCTCCGGACATGAGGAGGGGTAGGTTTGAGCGTGTGGGCTCTGCACAAGGCCTCGGGCTGAGAGGAGAGGAGAGAGAGAGGCCCGACGTCTGTTTCCGGAGACCGAAAACGTCCGACGATAGAGCCGCTATACTGCCGCTCTAGTTATCCGTTGGGGCATCAAAGAACTCCGAATGTGATGAAACTTGGCAGGCGGCCTACCAACAACACGAAAACACCGCATGCCAACTTTCAACCCATTCCGAGAACATTTTTACGGCCACTTATAAAAATAATATTTCGGACATGTCGTGGGCGCGTGCGAGTGTGGTTGGGCTCAGAACGGACAACAGACGGAACTGGGGAACCCGGACGAATGCAAGTTTTGAAAACATGATGATGCAATGCGGATGATGACATGGCAAGATGCAACACGCAAGCGAATGACAAGGCAACAACAACGAATAAATTGGAAGACACCTGGCGCATCGGTCTCGGGGCGTCACACCGAGGAACCAACTCCGGCAACTTAATGATGCACCAGGATGCTTGGCCTCACCGGAATGCGCTACTTAAAGCGGCAACTCCCAGTTAACCTCCACACCGTAGCGCAGCGTCCTCCTACCTGGCACCACATCCTCCATCACCGCAAGCGCGAACGCTCTACGTGAGAGCTTGTCTTCGGGGATGGAGCTCGAGGTCGCCGCCCTTGCTCAAGTCGCCGCAAAAGCGGTGGCCACACTGGCGGCCGATGATGGGAGCACCGTCATCCACGCGTCCTACTTGCTGCCGTGCAATGTCCGGCACCGCCGAGGTTGGGGACTCCTCTGAGGATGAGTAGGGCATGGGAGGCGGCAGGGCATGATGTGACAACTAGCCGGTCCATCTCCCGTGTTCTACTTTTCCTCGCTGCAGACCGCACCTTCACTTCACGGGTCTTGAACCCCGCCCCGGTACATGGAGATCGCAGATGGAGGACATCGGTCACCGCCGTAGAATAGGTTTAGGGTCGGGTTTCTTTTATTTTTTTGTCCTATAAAAGTTCGAAATGTAATGAAAATCTGTCGTGTTTATATTAATCTCGGCCGGTGTATATGAACTTTCATAATAATATAGTATAATGTAGGAGTACTAGCAAGATGCCCGAGCGTTGCATGGAAGATCAAGATCTTGTGGGAGAAAAGGATGAACGAGGGAAGGCCTTATCTACAAATGCACATTCACGCATTTCGCATCTTTCTACATCTACGGGAACCAACGAAAGGGTTAACATAAATTGCCTCTTTCTCTCCTCAATGATTTTCATGGTGGTGGGCCCCTCACTCCCCCAATCTACAATCAACAGCTCACACGTTTCATGTTATGTTAATTACGTAACTGGGACTATGTAGGTGTAGCATTACTCGTCCTAAAAAACCCAACTAAGCCAACCTCCTAGCATATCACGCGGGAAAAGACCCGGCCTCGCCGTTTTAGTCGGGATTACCGGATTACTACTAGTAGTATCGATGGATCGCGCGAAGCAACAAGTTTGTTTTAGGGGGCGAAGCACCTAATTTAAAAGGAAAAAAATGCGGTACACACATAGCACCCCTATCGCGGTCGCATTGCACCCCACACACGTTCGGTCCTGCACACGGCTCACGCAAATGGAACGCGCTTCAACTTGCCTCTTCACTGACACGTGGGACTGCACTTGGTGAAACCGACCATGCGCCAAACTCCCCCCGCCCACTGTGTGAAAATCCTGCCCCCACCCAAAAATTCCCCCCAAATCCTAGATTCAACCGCCTGTCGGCCAACTAGCCAATAATATTCCCAAAACCCCCCTCTCCCCGTCCCCCTCGACTCCATTCCCTCCACCAAAGCCGCCCTCCCCGCCATGCTGATACGTCAGCGGCGTAGTTCGTCAAGGGGATGCACGGCGATCCTCTCGCTCCCACAGTACGCTCTCGTAGCCTGTCGTCCTCTAGCCGCACCGCCACCACTGGTGACGTTCTTGTGGAGGCGCATGGCGGTCAGCGCCGCCACCACTGACGACGTTCGTGTGGAGAAGCACGGTGGTCAGCTTCTCCCACGGTACACGCATTCTAGACTGAGGCCCCGTGCATGTCGGTGTAGCGCTGAATGTTAGCTGATAAACGATGTTAATCTCACTGTTTGCCGAAGTAGTTTACAGTCAATATGCTCTGCTTAAGAAGCTTCCTTGCCCTGTTCTGCACTCAATCTGCTTAGCTGAGATGGCATGCCAAGGCCGATTAGGTGCTAAAATATCCTGCCATATATTTATTGTGATGTAGATTGCCATGGTCTAGTAGCCAATCTGTTAGGTGAAATAGCTCTACACCGTTTTATACTCGATCTTTGTTGCTGCGATGGCCTTCGATAGTTTGATGGCTGTGTGCTCGGCCTCATTGACTGCTGAAATAGCCTGCAATAATTTAGGACTCAAATCTGTTTGCTGAATTAGCTTTACATATATTTTGTTACTTAGATCTGCTCTTCCAAATATCTTGCCATAGCTTTAGACATCGACCTAGGTATTTTCTTATGGACTTCATAAAAAAACATATATGTTTTTCATGTAATATCTAGTAGAAGAACTAATTTGTATGTCTAACAGATGGACATGATTTGGATAACTTCTGCTCGAAGATTCTTCACTGCATATGTCGAGGGGGTTGAAAACTTCATGAACTTTATCAGAGCTGAGTACGGTGGTCCCAAATCAGATGTGCTCTGCCCATGTAGCAGTTGTATGAATTCAGTTACAAGACCCCGATCAACTGTGAAAAATCATCTACACTTGTATGGGATGTCGGTCACATATACTAGGTGGGTTCATCATGGTGAAGCTGTGAACGTCAATGTTATTGACTACGTGGAAGCAACAGATCACCATCTTGATCTGCCTAATGCTCAGGTGGAAGAGGAGGAGGAGGAGGTGGTGGCGGAGCCAGTGAGTTTGACCAACATTGAAACAATACTACAAAATGCTCGTGCATTCCGTGAACTTTCACCTGTAGAAGAAAAACGGTGGGCCCGCATGTTGGAACAATGCCACGTGGTTGTCACCCCAGGAAATAAGGTGTCAGTATTCTCAACTATGGTCACCTTTATTCAGGTGAAGACATCTGAGCGTATGACCAACAAATCATTTGATGCGATGTTGGCTGCTTTCCCAGATGCATCTCAGCTGCCACACACCTACAGTAAAATGAAGAATTTCCTTCGTGTAGTTGGAATTGGATATGATATGATCCATGTTTGTAAGAATAATTGTTCTCTGTTCCGGAAGGATTATGCCAACTTAAGTGTATGACCTAAATGCAAATCATCAAGATGGAAAGATGGCGATGCTTTGAAGAGGATTCCTCATAATGTTCTGAGACATTTTCCATTTACACAAAGATTGCAGAGGTTGTTTCATGATGCTGAAACAAGAGAGGATGTACTGTGGCATTCTAGGAACCAGGAGTACAGAGATCAGAATGTAATGAGCCATCCATCACATGGTAGTGAGTGGAAAAGCTTCAATCAAAAGCACGAAAAGTTTGCTGCTGACCCAAGAAACATTAGACTTGGCTTAGCTTCCGATGGATTTAACCCATTTGGCCACCAGAGCACCACATATAGCATGTGGCCAGTGCTTGTTATCCCTTACAACATGCCTCCAAATGTCTGCACGAAAGAATCAAACTACATGATGGCCTTGCTCATCCCAGGTCCAAAAAGTCCTGGAAAGGATTTTGATTTGTTCATGGAGCCTCTTGTGGAGGAACTTCAACAACTATGGAGGGGTGTTCTCACTCGAGACCTATATAGCAGCCCACCAGCTGATTTCTTTCTACGTGCTATTATAATTTGGTGCATCCATGATTATCCGGCTTTGGGCACTATGTCAGGGCGAACGACACATGGTTACAATGCATGTGTTCGCTGTGACAGGAATCCGCTGTCATACGCAATACTTAGCAAGATCTGTTACATTGGACACCGCCGTTTCCTTGCCAAGGACAAGCCGCATCCTAGAAAATACCGAAGACATGTGTTCAATGCAAAGCATGAAAACCGTGATGCGCCAAAGAGGCTCACCGCCGATGAGTTGCAAGTGGAATTAGAGAAGGTCGGGCATATTACACCAGGAAACCATCCTGATAATGGTAGCGGGAAAAGGAAGCGTGGCAGGTAGAAGAGAGATTATTGTTTACCCGCAGGTCCACTTTGTGGGACTTGGAGTATTGGAAAGATTTGGATCTGCGGCATAATCTTGATGTGATGCACATCGAGAAAAATATATGTGACAGCATTATCGGCACACTTCTTAATATTGAAGGCAAGACGAAAGATACCTTAAAATCTAGGATTGATTTGACACACCTGGGTATCAGACAGGATTTGCAGGTGCAAGATGAAGGTAAACCACGGGATATGGCACCAGCTGTATATGTCTTGGACAAGGTAAAAAGAAAAGAATTCTGCGAGGTCCTGTCATGTGTGAGATTCCCACATGGATTTGCTTCCAACCCTGAAAGGAGAGTCAGTGCAGATGGAAACAAGGTACAAGGATTGAAAAATAATGACTGCCACATCCTACTTCAAAGGTTTTACCTGTTATCCTTAAAGGATTGGGCCGCCCTGACTTATACAAAGCAGTTGCAGAGTTGGGACAATTCTTCAGGGAACTCTGCAGTAGAAATATCAGGATAGATGCTTTGGAGCTTCTTTGAGACAAGATACCAACTATCCTATGCGACCTTGAGAAGATATATCCTCCAGCCTTCTTTGATGTGATGGTGCAGTTGGCTGTTCATCTACCTGATGAGGCACTACTTAGAGGTCCAGTATAGTATGGCTGGATTTACCCTATTGAAAGGCGGCTAGGCACATTCAAGGGCTATGTGAGGAATAGAGCTAGACCCGAGGGTTCCATTGCAGAGGCCTACATTGCTACAGAAGCGTTGACATTCTACTCAAACTACATTGAAACAGCTGATCAGCTTAGCAAAGAGGTGGATGAAGACAATACCGGGCTCAATGTTTTCGATTATTGTGTTCGAGTTACAGGGAAGAGTCGACAAGAGGACAAACCTAAAGATTTGGACAAAATGGTTTGGTATGTGTTGAATAACTGTCCTGAGATACTACCTTATATCAAGTAAGTGCTAAGTACTGCAGCTTATACATCGTAATCTACTAAACTTGCAGCACATTCTTATATATTTAGATGTTTGACGCGATCACTATGTTGTGCAGCATCTACAAAAAGGAGTTACTGCCGCAAAATCCAAGAAACATTGACAAACTGGTTATGGCAGGATTTGCGAAATGGTTCAAGAGCCATGTAAGCTTTTGAATTGCACTGTCAGTTTTTTTAATATATTGAGTACATAAGATGATCAGCTTGTCTATTTTCTAACCATAGGTTAAGAAGATGCGGGAGGATGGGCAGGCAGTTGATGATGCCCTTTACTCACTAGCAATGGGTCCTGATACTCGGGTAAGACATTATGAATCTTGCGTTGTTGGAGATGTGCGCTACAACACCCTTGCACGAGACGAAGGCAGGAAGACACAAAACAGTGCCATCATGAGCACGGATACGTATGACAAAGAGACAACTGAAATGTATGCTAACATAACAGACATTGTTCAGTTGCAGTATATCTCCAGTTTCGAGGATCATCGGTGTGTGGTTCTGTTGTGCTATCGTTGGTATAACCTGTTTTCCAGGATCGCAAAACCCAGAGCTGATGATTATTTCAAATCCATCAATGTCAAGGTGGCGTACCAGACCAACGAGCCTTTTATTTTGGCAAATCAAGCAACACATATATTTTTCTTGGAAGACACATTTGCACGTAGCGATGATTGGAGAGTATTGCAAAGGTTTGAGCAGAGGAATTCATTTAATGAAGTAGATGATGCTTACAATGCTCCTGATGTACAAGATAACACAGATGTTCCTAATATCTTTGAGAACCATCACGTCAATGACACTGGCGAAAAGATTGCCCATCGTGCTATGGACATACAAGAGTTGATCAAGAAGAAGCTAATGTTCGATGACGTTGAGGACGAAGAAGAAGATGACACCATGGGGAATTATGATTCAGACTGATACACATGGCGAAGATGTTGACGCTGCTGCTGCGGATGATGATTACATTGCTTTTGTCGTATTTGCCTGAAGAAGTTTTTTTATCTACTATGTGAAAATGTGTTTGCTATGACAATTGAAACCTGATGAATATGGTGTTTAGTATTTTCCTATGAGAACATCACTTGTTATGTATGCTGATTTGTGTTTGGTGATTGTATGACGACTAAAACATGATTACATTGTTGTTTAGTTGTACTCATATTTGGCTGTGAAACTTGAATTTGATGACATTGTTTGCTGTTGGCTTCGAATGAGAACAAAGCTGACCCGACAGGGCCTCTGCTAATTTATTTATTTATTACCAAAAGGGCCTCTGCTATTTATTTATTTATTTATTTATGAGCAAAAGGGGATACCCCTTGATTTCCGTTAATAGAAATCATTAGATGTTCACAACACTACGCCCAGCCTGCTACACATGTTTCATTCATTACTAGTTTCAGCAAAGTGCTCATGTCATAGCCACTGAATACATCACGAGCGCTACATACACTGCAAATAAAGAGACAATCATCCTACATAGCATATAGATTTTGCCCCTTATCTTCACAAGCTCTTTCATCTCCTCATTGTTGTTAAGGCCGTTCAACAGCTGTTGCTTGGCCATGATCAGAGGAACTGCATCTTTAACCTTCTGCTCTGCATCTTTCCATTTTGCCATTCCTTCAGGTACTTGTCCAACACCCAACTTGCTGGTATTGGGATTCCTTGGCTAACCAAATAATGAGCGTAGTTGCACTCCCCCACATTAGCAACTTCCCAGAAATACAAATCACACGAATCTTCCCTTTTCTGCACTAATCAAATTGGAAGATCATCAACCAAACTATTAAAAAAATTAGCAACTGAAAGCAGCAGAACCACACTTAAGCATATTATTACCCCATGATTCGGGCATTTGTAGAAGACTCGGCCAGGGTTGAGGATTGTGGTTGAGACGCAGCGGATGATACTGCGTGATTTGCAGCAGTGGCATCGCACCAGCGGCAGTGGGTTGCGATGAGCAACCGGCTACGATGCGCGTGCCGGCGGGGGTGTGATGAGACCCACAGGCGATGGTACGGGTGGCGACTTGGCGCATATTTGGTTGTTGCCTGCTGAAGAGTAGGTGGACGAGCAGCCAGCGGACATGGTTGCTGTGGCCAGAGCTTCTGATGCTAGGCAGAGTAAGTAGAGAAGAGGATAACCGAACGTTGGATATGTCAGTTTCATTACTTGCAGAGTAGCATAGCACCATATATAGTCATAGTATATGTTTGGATTCGAACCAGCTACAGGAGCACGTCTCTCTTTTTTCGAAAACTCAGCAACGTCTCTTTACTGGTACACTAGCTTGTTATGTACGCCTTCTCAAGTCTTTGATTCCTCCACCTGACATCTGGGACCCACCGGAAGGGCCTCTGTATTTCGCGAAAAAATGTGCCCCCCCGCTGACAGGTCGGACCCACCAGCTATTTTTGCACGCAAGAAAGTGCCTCCTTATTACGCACAGAAAAACGAATAATACCCCTGCCAGCTGGAACCCAACATCATGAGAGGCTGAGTTGTGGGCCTACCAAGTTGACGGGGATGGAGGGCTTTGTCAACTTAGTCAATATGAACGATTCTAGCTCCAGTTACCGTACAATGTTCATCCAACTGTAGTAGTGCTTCTTCAACCTCTGGTCTTCTTGCTCCAGCCGCCCAAACCAGCACCGGTCGTGCCGTATGCTCCTGCCTCCCGTGACCGGATGTGATGCCGCGGAGGCCTCACCGCCCCTACTACTCCCACCGCTGGCTAGGGCATCCCTCTACTCACTCAAACCCCCTGTTATTCTGCGGCGATGGCAGCCTCACACCACAGTCAAACCAGTGAACCCTCGTACTCCTCTCCGCATGGGCATCCATTGATGCATCTTCCCCGGCTCCACGTCGTCCCCTTCCTAGGCCTCGCCGTTGTCCACCGCCTTGGTGCTCCCGGCGTGGCATGGTCAATGTGGTCAATGACCGACTTCCATTGGAAGAGTACTGTACATGGGGAGGCTAACAGCTGGGTCCACGGAAGCAGCTGGGTCCATGGCCACAGCCCAGTTTTTTTGTGATTTGCCAAGTAAGTCGCTTTGTTAGGCCTGTTGGGCTGCAAATCTTTCAAGATGAGGAGAGCTTCATTCGGCTGTCCGAGAAAATGGCCTATCAGTAATGAGAAATGGGCTGTACATTTTTAAAACACATCAAACCGGCAATTAGTTTCAAATTTCTTTTTTTCATTTCAAGATTTTAAATTGCGTTGATTTTTATGCATGGACAATTTGTTGGATTTTATATTGATATATATTTATTTTTAAAATCAGTTTGAATGTGACTCGAAATTTGGGGATTAAAAACAGTTCGGACCGCACCGAAATATGCAAAATTTCATATAATTTTTTAACCATGGCCACAATATGGGTTGTAATGCTAACAAAAAGAATATGGGATCCAAAAAAACCTTAAGAATGAGCAAATGGGCTGTAAATTATTAGAAATAATGGCAGATGGGTTGTATGATGTTTTCCACAGATTTGAGGCTTTCCTAAAAAAGGTTGACGCACAAGCAGTGACTATTGGATGTCCATCCAACGGCCGTCGTGCTTCTTCAATCTCTGCTCTTCCTGCTCCAGCCGCTCAAACAAGCGCCGTTGGGACTGCCTGCTCTCTTCTCCCCGTGGCCGGCTGTGCTGCCGCGCAGGCCTCACCGCCCCACCGTACTCACATTGCTGGCCTAGCCATCCATCTACTCACCCACACCTGCTGTTATTCTCCAACGACAGCAGACGAACCAGTAAACCCTCGTACAGTCGTACTCCCCTCCGCATGGGAAACAACTGCCGAGTCTTCCCTTCCTCCGTGTCATTCCCTTCCTAGGCCTCGCCGTCGTCCACCGCCCTGGTGCTCTCGGCGCGGCCTGGTCAACGTGGTCAACGACCGACATGCATCTGAAGTGGACTATATGTGGAGAGGCTGACAGTTGGGTCCATGGCCGCACGCAAGGAAATGCCTCCTTATTACGCGCAAAATAATGATTCCTCCACCTGACATGTGGGACCCACCAAAAGGGACTCTGTATTTCACAAAAAATGTTGCCGCCGCTGAGAGCTTGGACCCACCAGCTATATCTTCGCACGCAAGGAAGTGCCTCCTTATTACGCACAAAAAAATGAATACTCCCCCTACTAGCTGGGACCCAGTATAGTGGCAGGCTGACTTGTGGGCCTACTAAGTTCACGGGGATGGAGGGCTTTGTCAACTTAGTCAATATGCACGATTCTAGCTCCAGTGACCATACGATGTCCATCCAACGGCCGTAGTGCTTCTTCAACCTCTGGTCTTCTTGCTCGAGCCACCCAAACCAGCGTCGGTCGTGCCTCGTGCTCCTGCCTCCCGTGGCCGGCTGCGATGCGGCGGAGGCCTCACCGCCCCCTACTACTCCCACCATTGGCCAGGCCATCCCTCTACTCACCCACACTCCCTATTATTCTACGGTGACGACAGCTTCACACCGCAGCAAACCAGTGAACCCTCATACTCCTCTACGCATGGGCATCCACTGCCGCGTCTTCCCCGTCTCCGCGTCGTCCCTTCCTAGGCCTCGTCGTCGTCCACCGCCCTGGTGCTCTTGGCGTGGCGTGGTCAACGTGGTCAAGGAACGACTTCCATCGGAACAATACTATACGTGTAGAGGCTGACAGCTGGGTCCACGGCAGCGGCAAGGAAGTGCCTCCTTATTACGCAGAAAATAATTATTCCTCCACCTGACAGCAGGGACCCACCGGCCGGGCCACCGTATTTGGTGAAAAAATGTTTCCCCCTGACTGCAGGGACCCATCGTATTTCGTGAAAAAAACGTTCCCCCCGCTGTCAGCTCGGACCCACTGGAAGTGCCTCCTTATTAAGCACAAAAAAATGAATACTCCCCCTGCTAGTTGGGACCCACCTTGGTGGGTGGCTGACTTGTGGGTCTACTAAGTTGACGGGGATGGAGTGCTTTGTCAACTTAGTCAATATGTACAATTCTAGCTCCAGTGACCGCACGATATCCATCCAATGGCCCTAGTGCTTCTTCAA
Source organism: Triticum aestivum (assembly GCF_018294505.1). NCBI lineage: Eukaryota > Viridiplantae > Streptophyta > Magnoliopsida > Poales > Poaceae > Triticum > Triticum aestivum. The sequence goes on along the minus strand of NC_057803.1, from coordinate 282,645,056 downwards.
CCTCTGGTCTTCTTGCTCCAGCCGCTCAAAGCAGCGCCGGTCGCACCGCATGCTCCTGCCTCCCATGGCCGGCTGTGCTGCCGCGGAGGCCTCACCGCCCCCTATTATTCCCACGGCTGGCCAGGCCTTGCAGCGACGGCAGCCTCACACCGCAGCCGAACCAGTGAACCCTCATACTGCTCTCCGCACGAGCTTCCACTATCGCGTCTTCTCTAGCTCTGCGTCGTCCCCTTCCTAGGCCTCGACGTCGTCCACCTCCCTGGTGCTCTCGACGCGGCGTGGTCAACATAGTCAAGGAATGACTTCCATCGGACATGGACTGTATGTGGAGAGGCTGACAGCTGGGTCCACGGCCGCAGCAAGGAAGTGCCTCCTTATTACACGCAAAATAATTATTCCTCCACCTAACAGCAGGGACCCACCGGACGGGCCACCGTATTTCATGAAAAAAACATTTCCCCTGACTACTGGGACCCACCAGCTACATCTTCGCATGCAAGGAAGTGCGTCCGGGCAAAAAAAATGATTCGCCCCCCTGACTGCTGCGATCCACCAGCTACATGTTCGCATGCAAGAAGTGCTTGATAGTCGGGACCCACCTGGTCGAAGAATCTACAGCGTTGTCATTCTGGTCACTTACATGTACGTACATACTGGCCGATGTAGAGGCGCGCACGTGTCATAGTCGATACGCACATGTAGCATGTACACGTACGTACAACGGCCAGTGTGCAAGAAAGAAAATACGGCCACGTACGTACATACGGGCAGGGTCTCGAACACCTACTCGCGCATACGTACGGCCAGGGCTCGTGTACATGGCTGGGTCGGAACGGAGAAACCGCGTCGTCGTCGTGTTCATGGGGAGCCAACCGGCTGGGTCGGAACGGAATGCGTCGTCGTGTTCATCGGGAGGGCCTGGACGAAACAGCCGATGGAAACGAGGCCTGGCATACCACAGAACGGAGGAAACGGCCTTGTGTTCGACCGGCCACGGTCGAAACAGGATCCCGTTCATTGGGAGGGGTCTGGCGTACCGCAAAATGGAGGAAAGAGACCTTCTACGTTCGAAACGGGGGTCCCATTGGCGTAACACAAAATGGAGGAAACAGAATTGTGTTGGAGCGCTACGATCGAGACGGGGGTCCTGTTCATCGGGAGGGGTGTGGCGTGCCGCAAAATGGGACTTCACGGGATACTGTTCATCTCCACTGTCGACCCCCTCCAATCTCCACAGGCTACTGTTCATCCATCGATGACCTCCTCCAGCCTCCACGGGCTACTGTTCATCCACCGCCGACCTCCTCCAGCCTCCACCTGCGACTATTCATCCACGGGCTCCTGTTCATCCAGCCTCCACCGCACGCTACTCCATGGGCTACTGTTCAACCAGCCCTCTCCACGGGCTCCTGTTCAACCACCCCTCCATGGGCTATTGTTCGTCCAGCCCTCCACCTTCTATTGTTCATCTAGCCCTCCATGGGGTGGTCCTGTTCATCCTGCCCTCCACGGGGGCCAGTTCATCCAGCCCCAACCGGCTCGATCGATCGGGGTCCTGTTCATCCAGAGGCAACACCACGGGGTCCGGTTCATCCACCCCCACCGGGAACTGTTCATCCAAACCCCCCAACAATACTCACTGTTCATCCAGAGGCAGCATCGATCGGCTTCAGTTAGCAGCAGTAGGGAAGGAATCGCTCGATCGGGTTCAGTTAACAGTCATCGATTGATCGCTCGGGTTCAGTAACGCGTAGCCTGCAGTGCAATCGCTCGGGTTCAGTTAGAGCCCAACGCCTCGCTCGGGTTCAGTTAGAGCCCAACGCCTCGCACCCACACGCTTGCGTGTACGAGAGAAATGCGCATCGCTCGGCCCCGACCACCCACCATAACCGGGAAAACCCCGATACTTTCCTCGCCCTCGCTTCTACCACGGTTTTTTTCGTCATGGACTGCCCAAAGAAAGTCATGCAGCTGCGTCTCCAGCCCGCCCAGGACGAAAATCCCATTTTCTGTCATTATTTTTTTGTCATAGAAGTAGGACCCCACCACATCTATGATGATACCGGGTTTTGTCACAATTATCGTCATAAAAGTGTCATAAGTATGACAAAAAAATTTCGTTCGGCCCAAAATGTCACGGATGTGTCTTTTTTGTAGTGGGAGGCGCAGGCGAGCCCTCCCCCCCCCCAGCATCCCCCTTGCCCCTTGGTCTCACTCTAGTTTTCTGACGCACCAACGATGGTCGGGGGAGGCGCAAGGCGGGGCCCTTGTCATGCGATATGAAGCAAGGCCCATGCCTGTGAAGGTCTCCGCTCGTGACATTCTCACGTAATAATGAGTAGGGATGTACACGCCCCGGATTCTCCAGTGTGCTGCCCCTCGGCCTAGGGGGCTCCCGCCCACGTCCAAGTGGAAGCACCATGCTCCGTGCAGGTCGTCGGCACTGTCCCCCAATGACTATGCTCACATCCTGTGAAAGCACTTAGCTCCGCGCTGGTGGGAAGACAAGAAGACTACTACGCGACTAGTTGCCTTCGCCCCTTTTCTCTGTAACTTGATCGCCATTTTTTCTCGGATTGAGAGTTGAAGTTCTTTTGTGTTATCTAAAATTGGGGGGAGTTTTCTCTCGTTTGTGCCGGTTTATTGCATTCTAGTTGCATGTTTTTTTTAGGCTCACGCCTCCGACACCCCCCTTGGGAGTGCCCCGCGGGCTGGGGGTTGGTCGGCAGACAGTGCTGGACACGTCTGGGCAACCTGGATAGGACCCCTTCGGGGCGAGAGAGCACGTGCTGCAAGATTGCCGCGTGCCGTGGTCCGACGTACGCTCCTAGCACGACCCTCTTGAATGGATCCGCGGGCTTCTCAGGAGGCCCAGAGTCTCACGAGCCTCCAAGGGCTCGCCTCGGGAAGAAGGTCTGGTCGGGACGTCAAGACCTGCGGAGTCAAGGTAAGGCGCGACATTTACTGAGCTCAGGAGACCCGCGAGCTCGCGATAGCACATTTCAAGTCCAGCTTTGAAAACACAAAACATTAATTTACACATTACAAGGGGCTCCCCCTCCCAAATGCTCTCACGCCCTGCTGGGCCGTGTCCGAGTCTTTGCATGCAGGTTCAAGCATCCTGGTCGTGCTGCCCCCGGCGCCATCCTGGTCGCTCTCATCTGTGCTACTTGCACTGTCACTGATGTCGTCTTCATCGTCGTCGTCCATGCCATCTTTGTCTGGCACGATCACCCCCGTGTCGTCCTCACGGGCGAATCTCTGACCAGGGCATCCACATGATCGTCCACCCAGTATGACAAGTTGTCCCAGATAGCCCTGGGCACTGGGGGTATGGCAGCGTCAAAATCAAAGTGGGGGTCGAGGTTCTAAAGATGACTGAAGACGCGTGAGAATGCGCGCCCAAGGAGGCCCCGACTCCTCTCCTCGACGAGCTCGCAGGCCCTCGTAGCCTAGTCCTCCAGGCGCGTCACGACCTCAGTAAAGAAGAAAAGGTGGCTGGCGTAATCTTCCACACAGGGATGAGGGGCGCTCTCCTCACAGATGGCACCCAGGGCTCCTGAAGCATGGGGGCATGCTCATGCTGCAGCGTCTGCCGATGACACGCCTCGTCCACATTGTGCTTCCCGAGGGACATGGCGCCATCAATCTGCCGCTGGAGCGAGAGAAAGTCGGTTCGTGTTGAGGTCAATTCAGCCAGGGTCGAAGCCCCAGCCGCCTTGGCGGCCTTCTCATGCTGCTCCGCCTCGTTCAGCTTTGTCCTGAGGGCGGCGGTGCAGCCCTCAGCTTCGGCCTCCAGGAACTCCAGGTTCAAGCGGTACTCATCGGCAAGATCCGCGCGAACCTTCGCCACCATCCAGGCAACCTCCTCCTGGGCCTTGGCTTTTCGCGTGGTAACGGTGTCCTCAGTCGTGGCCACCTGGCGCTCCCTCACCTCTAGCGAACTTGACACTTAACTTAATTAAAATGAATCAACCGCGTGTGTAGCCGTGATGGTCTCTTTTCGGCGGAGTCCAGGAAGAGAACACGGTCTCATGTTATGCTTGAACGTAAGTAGCTTCAGGATCACTTCTTGATCACTTCTAGCTTCTCGACCGCGCGTTGCTTCTCTTATCGCTCTCTTTTGCGTAAGGTAGCCACCATACATGCTAGTGCTTGCCGCAGCTCCACCTCACTACCTTCTCCTACCCATAAGCTTAAATAGTCTTGATCGCGAGGGTGTGAGATTGCTGAGTTCCCGTAACTCACGGATACTTCCAGACAGATGCAGGTGCTGATGATGCCAGTGCAGGGGATGCTACCGAACTCAAGTGGGTGTTCGACGAGGATTCAGGCCGTTATTATATTTCCTTTCCTGATGATCAGTAGTGGAGCCCAGTTGGGACGATTAGGGATCTACCATTTGGGGTTGTCTTCCTTTATTTTGGTTCCGTAGTCGGACCTTTGATTGTACTTTGGATGATGTATGGATTATTCATGTATTGTGTGAAGTGGCGATTGTAAGCCGACTCTTTATCCCTTTCTTATTCAGTACATGGGATGTGTAAAGATTACCGCTCTTGCGACATGCCTACCATGCGGCTATGCCTCTAAGTCGTGCCTTGACACGTGGGAGATATAGCCGCGTTGTGGGTGTTACATTTTCCTACCAATTTATCCCCCTAGGAGCATGCGTGTAGTACTTTGTTTTGATAACTAATAGATTTTTGCAATAAGTAAGTGAGTTCTTTATGACTAATGTTGAGTCCATGGATTATACGCACTCTCACCCTTCCACCATTGCTAGCCTTTCTAATACCGCGCACCTTTTGCCGGTATCATACACCCACCATACACCTTCCTCAAAACAGCCACCATACCTACCTATTATGGCATTTCCGTAGCCCTTCCGAGATATATTGCCATGCAACTTACCACCGTTCCGTTTGTTATGACACGTTTCATCATTGTCAAATTGCTTTGCATGATCATGTAGTTGACATCGTATTTGTGGCTAAGCCACCTTTATAATTCTTTCATACATGTCACTCTTGATTCATTGCATATTCCGGTACACCGCCGGAGGCATTCACATAGAGTCATATTTTGTTCTAGTATCGAGTTGTAATTTTTGAGTTGTAAGTAAATAAAAGTGTGATGATCATCATCATTAGAGCATTGTCCCATGTGAGGAAAGTATGATGGAGACTATGATTCCCCCACAAGTCAGGATGAGACTCTGGATGAAAAAAAGGAAAAAAGAAAAAAACGAGAGAAAAAGAGAGAAGGGACAATGTTACTATCCTTTTACCACACTTGTGCTTCAAAGTAGCACCATGATCTTCATGATAGAGAGTCTCTTAATTTGTCACTTTCATATACTAGTGGGAATTTCACATTATAGAACTTGGCTTGTATATTCCAATGATGGGCTTCCTCAAAATGCCCTAGGTCTTCGTGAGCAAGCGAGTTGGATGCACACCCACTTAGTTTCTTTTGTTGAGCTTTCATACACTTATAACTCTAGTGCATCCGTTGCCTAGCAATCCATACTCACTCACATTGATATCTATTGATGGGCATCTCCATAGCCCGTTGGCACGCCTAGTTTATGTGAGACTACCTTATCCTTTTTGTCTTCTCCACAACCACACTATAGTGCTATGTCCATGGCTCATGCTCATATATTGCATGAAGATTGAAAAAGTTTGAGGACATCAAAAGTATGAAACAATTGCTTGGCTTGTCATCGGGGTTGTGCATGATTAAATACTTTGTGTGATGAAGATAGAGCATAGCCAGACTATATGATTTTGTAGGGATAACTTTCTTTGGCCATGTCATTTTGAGAAGACATGATTACTATGTTAGTATGCTTGAAGTATTATTATTTTTATGTCAATATGAAACTTTTGTATTGAATCTTTTGGATCTGAACATTCATGCCACAACAAAGAAAATTACATTGAGAATTATGCTAGGTAGCATTCCACATAAAAAATTCTGTTTTTATCAATTACCTACTCAAAGACGAGTATGAATTAAGGTTGGGGATGCTTGATACGTCTCCAACGTATCTATAATTTTTGATTGTTCCATGCTATTATATTATCTGTTTTGGATATTTAATGGGCTTTAATATACCTTTTTTTGTATTTTTGGTACTAACCTATTAACCAAAGGCCCAGTGCAAATTGCTGTTTTTTTTGCCTATTTCAGTGTTTCGCAGAAAAGGAATACCAAACAGAATCCAAACAGAATGAAACCTTCGGGAGAGTTATTTTTGGAAAAAACATGATCCAGGAGACTTGGAGTGGATGCCAAGAAAGAAGCAAGGAGGCCACGAGGCAGGAGGGCGTGCCCCCCACCCTCGTGGGCCCCTCGCAGCTCCACCGACCTACTTCTTCCTCCTATATATACCCATATACCCCGAAAACATCCAGGAGCACCATGCAACCCTATTTCCACCACCACAACCTTCTGTACCTGTGAGATCCCATCTTGGGGCCTTTTCCGGCGCTCTGCCGGAGGGGCAATCGATCATGGAGGGCTTCTACATCAACACCATAGCCTCTCCGATGATGTGTGAGTGGTTTACCACAGACCTTCGGGTCCATAGTTATTAGCTAGATGGCTTCTTCTCTCTCTTTGTATCTCAATACAAATTTCTCCTCGATTCTCTTGGAGATCTATTCGATGTAATTCTTTTTGCGGTGTGTTTGTCAAGATCCGATGAATTGTGGGTTTATGATCAAGATTATCTATGAACAATATTTGATTCTTCTTTGAAATCTTTTATGCATGATTTAATATCTTTGCAAGTCTCTTCGAATTATCAGTTTGGTTTGGCCTACTAGATTGATATTTCTTGCAATGGGAGAAGTGCTTAGCTTTGGGTTCAATCTTGCGGTGTCCTTTCCCAGTGACAATAGGGGCAGCAAGGCACGTATTGTATTGTTGCGATCGAGGATAAAAAGATGGGGTTTATATCATATTGCTTGAGTTTATCCCTCTACATCATGTCATCTTGCCTAATGTGTTACTCTGTTCTTATGAACTTAATACTCTAGATGCATGCTGGATAGCGGTCGATGTGTGGAGTAATAGTAGTAGATGCAGAATCGTTTCGGTCTACTTGTCACGGATGTGATGCCTATATACATGATCATGCCTAGATATTCTCATAACTATGCGCTTTTCTATCAATTGCTCGAGAGTAATTTGTTCAGCCACCGTAGAATTTGCTATCTTGAGAGAAGCCACTAGTGAAACCTATGGCCCCCGGGTCTATCTTCCATCATATTATTTTCATATCTACTTGCTATTTCTATCGTTGTTTATTTTACAATCTTTATTTTCCAATCTATACCAGAAATTACCAAAAATATTTATCTTATTATCACTATCAGATCTCACTCTCGTAAGTGACCGTGAAGGGATTGACAACCTCTTTATCGCGTTGGTTGCGAGGTTCTTGTTTGTTCGTGCAGGTACTAGGTGACTTGCGTGTTACCTCCTACTGGATTGATACCTTGGTTCTCAAAAATTGAGGGAAATACTTATGCTACTTTGCTGCATCACCCTTTCCTCTTCAAGGGAAAACCAACGCATGCTCAAGAGGTAGTAGTGATCGAATCTTATTGGTCTAAGTGATTCTCTCATGTTTCCCCCTCGTATTATTTGTGTTCTTCGTAGGATCCACTCCAATCGTGAAAGATTGGGAACCTAGGGTTCTACCCTACATCATCTTGGTATCAGAGCCACGTTGATCATGGATTTGGAGCCCCTACCCTTTGTTTTCTAGCTTGATTTTGTTGATTTTGTCCCAATTTCAGAAATCCCCACCAAAAATAGCCCCAAAAGTTTTTGTGATTTGTTGGTGTGATGAAGTTTGGTTGGATTTGATCCATGGATTTGCTTTGCCATGAGTGAATCTAGCATTCCCCCATCATCTCCACCATTTTCATCCACAAAATCGCTCGAATTTGACCAATTTTGCCAACTCCAGCTCGAAAACCTGAGTTCACCTTGTGCCCGAAATTGTCCAGGTACCGGACGTCCGACCGTCTCCGGACGTCCGATGACTACCGGTCGTCTGACCAGCACCGTACGTCCGATGATCCCTGACGAAACTGAAATTTTCCAGTTCAGTCACCTTTCACCGATCAGCATCCACTCTACATAAGCACTCTATCCCCATCCCTACTTTCGCATACACACCCTGATAGCCATCTCGCTTTTCGCAAACCACCATTGCTTACACGCTCCGCACTCCGACACAATTTTGACACATTTGGTTTTGAGATTTGAGTTGCGGTTCATCGTTCCCTATGGTGTTTCGGCTAACTAGGAACGGTTCGACATCGACATCACCGCCGCTCATCTTCACCCCGGACTCGTCATGAACAACAACCGCTTCATCGTCATCGGTTTCTTGCTTACATTTGACATACCACAAACGGTAACTTCCACATCATCTTGGTATTGAGGTATATCATCATCCTTGCCATTGCATTGATAACCACCATAACCCATTTTGCATAACTTACCCATCGAGAATAGCATTTTAGTATTGCTAGCAATGTTACTTGTGCACATTAGTGATCATACTTCCCATAGCATACATACCATATCATCGTGGTGCATATCTTGGTATCATCTCTTGTGTCACAAGGTTGTCATAAGCATACACAATTGCTATCTTGGTTCGTTAAGTTTTGCATGAGAAAAGAGATCAAAAGAGAAAGATCCAACCAAGCTTTTAAGCAAGAGGGAAAGATAACCAAAGAGCTTTTAAGTAAGAACCATAACATCATACTACATTAAGATTGTCATACTCGATCATCTTGGATCATATCATCGGAATACCATACATATAGCATACTTGGGATAGAAGTCGTTACATTTTTGCTTAGTAGGTTATGCACAAGTTTCATATCCACCTATTGTGCAATCGTGCTAGCATCTCTCTAGTGTTGTGCAACATGAGCATTTTTGTGGATTCCACATTTTGGCTCATTCCTTGATTGCACGACCCCATTTATCTATTTGCGTGTGTGTTTACGTATCCCATATTTTGCTATGGGTCTACTTGTTTCATTTGCAAATTTGTGAATCTTTTCCAACATTATTGAGGCTCACTAACAATTTCATCAAATTTTGTGCTACCATCCTAACTGAGCTTCACCATAAGGATCACATATATCATTCTTTTCATGACACAAAAGCATAGAAAACCTATTACTCTCCACATAAGCGAATTTCTTCTCATCAATAGTAGTGGGAGCAATCTCAACAAAATAACTCTCATGTGATTGAAAATTAAAGTCATGATGACAAGTTTCATGGTTATCATTATTCTTTATAGCATACATGTCAACACCATAAACATCATAAATAGCAACTTTATTTTCATAATCAATTGAAACCTCTTCGAAGATAGTGGAATCATCATTAAATAAAGCCATGACCTCTCCAAATCCATCATCATCAATATAATCATCATAGATAGGAGGCATGCAATCATTATAACAAATTTGCACATCAAATCTTGGGGGACTTAAAATATCATCTTCATCAAACATAGCATCCCCAAGCTTATGGCTTTGCATATCATTAGCATCATGGATATTCAAAGAATTCATACTAACAACATTGCAATCATGCTCATCATTTATACCAAACATTCTATTCCTTTCTTATTCTATTAATTGAGCATAATTTTCCTTTCCATCATTTTCACGAAATACATTATAAAGATGATGTCACAGCCCTAGCTCAGCCCCTGTTGTCTTTGCTTGATCATCATGTCATCATGTTTAAAATTCAAATGAATTTGAATTGGGGTTGTTCAAACCCTAGCACCAAATGAATTAAAATAGGTTCAAATAAAATCATTTTCAATGAACCTGAAATCCCCATTAAAAATGTTCATCATTTCTAGTTTAAGGTGGAAGCATCTACCAAAAATGGTTACATTTTTACAGGAGATATTTGGGCTTTGAATTAAATATATAAGTATTTGAATTGGGGCTATAGATTCCTATAAATATTTTTACTAGCTCTAATAATTTTGGAACTTAGTGAGGGCCTCTGAAATAATTTAGTTAGTGCCCATAAAAAGTTTCAGGATTTTATCAAATGGTTTAGTTCCTAAACTAAATCAAAACAAATGATAGAAAAATAAAAACAGAAACAAAATAGGAAAAAGGCAGAGAGAGAGAGAGTTACCTGGGCCGGCCTACCTGGTCCAGCATTGTAGCCGGCAGCGCAGCCCCTGTCGTCTTCTCCACCGTGCCAGGAGGACGAGCGCGTGGCCAGAGCACGCGAGAGCACGTGCCTAGGCCACCTCCTGCCTCCCTGCTTCCTCCCACAGCTCCCTGGAGATGCCACGCACCCCCCAGGACCCTCTCACTCCCTCTCGTGCTCATCCCTTCCTCTGCTGCCCTTTCTCTCCCGCGACCGAACGCCAGCATCACCCCCGCTCGCCGTTGTCGCGGGCACAACCACCACATCGCCTCTCCAAGCTGTCCTCGAGCTCCGCCACGACGTCGTCGTCCTCTCCACCGAGTCAACCGGTGCCAGGAGCTCTGCTTCATCCCCAACGCTGCTGCCTTCCTCCTCGTTTGTCTGAGATCGCCGGCAACGCCACGTCGCCATCCGGCCTCCTTGTCGGATTTCGGGTTCTGGCAAAACCCTTGAGGTTCGAACACTGGGGTGCGCTCAAAGATCTCTCCCCCCCTCTAGCTCGCCCACATCATGATCTCACGGCGTAGCTCGACGAACCCAAAGAACAAGAGACACAAGAGTTTATACTGGTTCAGGCCACCAATGTGGTGTAATACCCTACTCTAGTGTGGTGTGGTGGATTGCCTCTTGGGCTGAGGATGAAAAGTTACAAGGGAAGAACATCCTCCTGAGGAGAGGTGTCCTTGTGCTTGGTGAACTTGTGTGGTTATGGATGGTCTCTCTCTAGATGAGCCAATCTCCCTTCTATGGTGGTGGCTAGTCCTATATATAGAGGCCCGGGTCCTCTTCCCAAATATTAGGCGGGAAGGGATCCCACAACGGCCAATTTGAAGGGGACAACTAGTACAAGCTATCCTGACAAAAGTAGTCTTCGCCTGCCAATGGCTCTAGTGGTGACGCCGTCTTGCGCTCCACGATGACCTCTGTCCTGCTGTCCTGTTGGTCTTGGTTTTGTTGCACTGATGTGGAAACCTTTGCCTGATGCCTCGGGACTCCTCGCCTGCGCTTGCCCCTTTAGCACCAAAGAGGAAACGATGACACTGCGCGCACTAGCGCCCACCTGGCGCCCGCCTGACTCTAGTCATCATGGCTTGCATCACACAAACCTCGCGAGGTGTCCCTTGCCTTGATTTCTCCGCCCCTCACGAGCTAGCGTGGTGAGGCCGCCCCTGAGGAGGTCTTGCATCGTCCGCCTCACGAGGCTTGGCCCCTCGTGAGGGTCTTGAGTGTTTGCTAGTGAAGATGGGCCATACAGGGCTGGTGGTGGAGCCACTCTGCGGGCCATAGGCAGACAAGTCTGGGGACCCCCATTCCCAGAACACCGATAGTAGCCCCCGGGCCCAAGGCGTGCTCGGACTTGGCTTCGAGGTGAAGCCAAAGGGAAAGTGTAGAGCGCCGTGGGCCCCAATAGCCTGCGGCCACGGTTGGCGCGTGGCGACTGATTGGACGTGGGCGTCTCCGCTTCCCCATGCTGCCTCGGCAACTGCCCGACTTGACGGGTCCTTGCTGCATGCAGAAAAAGATCATTATTACCTTAGATCGTGGAGGTCGGCGGTTGGCCTCCCCTTGGCTATAAATGGGAAGAGGGGGGCGAAGCCCTTGTCACCCATCTCTTCTTTTGCTTCTCCTGCTCCTTCTTATTCCTCGCTTCACTGCTTGTTGCATCGGCCATGGTGCCGATACGGAGGTTCTCGGCCACGGACAAGGGCAAGACTCCCCTTTACGAGCCCGAGCCACTTACGCCGAAGAAGAGGATGTCTCATCATCGCGACATCGTCGTGAGGTGGGAAGTGTCGCGACCATGGTACAAGCGGCCACCTCCGGTGTATCCGTTGCCCTTGTACGCCCAGGCTGTGGGTTCCGGAGGGAGGCGCGACGAGCGCCGCCGCTCGCGCCAGGGCCGCGGTCGCCGCACCATGGTGATGCACGCCGTCGCCCCAGGGGTCCATGCCGTGGACTCCTCACGTGAATTCGTGCTATGGGCGGCGATGCCTCCGTGCACTTGGATTCACTTCCCGCAGTTGTTTGCCGCCGAGATGCCGCCGAGGGCCCCCCTCGAGCTTTGGTTGTAGCACCCCGACTGCGATGCCCCGGCGACTGGAGCGGAGGTTGAAGCCGTCTCCTCCAGGAAGATCTTCATGACTCACGGCTGGGGCAAGGTCACCCGAGTCTTCCATGCAGAAGGCGCCCTCGCCATCCACTTTAGGTACGACGGCGCCTCCACGATGTTCTTCAAGGTCTTTGACGAGGAAGGCCGCCACTTGGAGTGCTGCCCTGAGGGGGGGTCGTTAGGACGGCGTAGCGGCCTACGCCGAGCCTGCCGCTGGGCTCGCCAGCAGCTCCCCCAGCGACAGTGGTGACTCCTGGTGGTCCAGCGACTCTCCGAGCTCGTCGAGACTCCGGAGACAAGCGACGACAGCTATGTGCCCCCGAGCTCCCGCCGGGCCCGGAGCAAGGCTGCAGCGTCCGGCCGCCGCCGTCGCTGATCTGGATGGGGTTGGCGCCGACCTCCGGAGGCCCGCTATTGATGATGGCGTTGGCGACATTCGGCGCATGTAGATAGAGCTCCTAGGAACTCCCTTCTTTCTTGTTCCTTGCGAGGAATTGAAACGGACCCCGTTGGGGCGTGTAAAGGGTCTGTGATGTCTTTTGTTGATATTATCATTTTCTTGAAAATTTGCGAACGCATGTCCTGCTAAGGCTCGATCTCCCCTTTCCAATCCTGCGACAGCTTGGTGCTCTATGCCGATAGGTCCCGGTCCCCAGGCAGGCTGCAACCGTCGCTGGTATGCCAGGTCGCGATGTCGTGGTCAAGGCCAGGAGGTGAGCGGCCCGAGGTCCAGTAAGAGCTCCTCAGGTGCGATGCTCAAGAGGTCCCCTTTAGCATGCAAGAAGCTACCTGAGGATGGGAAAGGGAGGCGACGCTACCGCAGTAGGGCAGCGAAAGGCGAATGTCTTATGCCGCAGCGCTGGGTTGATCCAGGCGCGAGACTTATCTTGGCATTCCGGAGCTGGTTCCTCGTGTTGCGCCAGACTTGTGCGTCGGGCGCTATTGGGTAGCTAGGTTAGGACAGTGCGAGCCGCCCCATCTTCTCCATGCTATTCTATGTGCTCTACGTCCTCAGGTCCCGGCCCTCGAGCAAGCTCAGCCGCCGCTGGTATGCCAGGTCGTGATGCCGTGGTCAAGGCCAGGGGTGAAGGCTGGAGAGCCAGTAAGAGCTCCTGATTCACGATGCTCAGGAGTCCCCCTTTTAACGCGCAAGTGAATCGCATGGGAGAAGAGAGAGAGCCCGCGGTACCGCCCGTTGTAGTCCTCGGGAGGTTCCTCCAAGTTAGCGCGAGGAAGGGCACAAATTGTTGTGGTGATTGCCGGTCCGCCACTGGTTGCTTCACAAGGAGGTGAAGGCACTGAGGGTCTGGTGAGGTGACGTGCACGGGCATGCCGCGAGCCAGAGCTCGACCGCTCAGATTTGTTAGCGTTGCAGGGACGGACCCGAGCGCAAGCGCCGTGCCGACATGAGAGGTTCCCGTGGCAGGCAATAATCAAGCAAGCAGTGATGACCACAGATAGATTATGCATGAAAAGCGAACTAGCTTAGGTAAATGCAAGAACGATACATGCCACTGGGTTAGACCCGAGCGGCCTGGGGATGATGCAGCCCGAGGGGCGCCCCCAGCAAGGTGAACTAAAGATGCAAGCAGATACATGCCGCAGGGACAAACCCACACGGCCTGGGAATGATGCAACCTAGGGGGCGCTCCCAACTAAATAAACTCGGAAAATGTCACCTGGTTTGGTTGTCGAAGGAGTGTTGGGGTAGCTGAAGACACGTGGGGAAGAAGTCGCTCCTCACGAACCGTCGAAACCCAGAGTCTCGGGAGGCTCTGGAGGCTCGGGTGGCCTCCTGAGGACTGTCTCCATCTCCGCCAGGACTGCGTGATGCCTGGCCTCCTGACTTGCCAGGATGCTCCGCAGGTTGCGCTGGAAGGCAGCTGCCATGCTCGGCAGGCCGAAGGGCATGCGAACGTAGCTGTGAGGTGGACCCCCACACCGTCCATCACACAAAGGCTAGAAGCGCTCCTGAGATGCGGCCTTGTTGAGCCCCGGGATGTCGATGCAGACGCGCAACTCACCACCCTCACCTGGATGGGGAGCAACACCAGGTGGGCGGCGGTCGCCGCATATTGCTCTTGCTTCCTGAAGCTCCTGAGTGTCCTTGATGATGAACTCCTGAGAGCCGGGCGCTCCTCGCCCGGTGTCCTCCTGAGGGAAATGTGCCGCGATGCACGCCTTCACGTGGTGCCCGAGCGCCTCCCTCGTGATGTTGACCAGGTCTGAGGCCCTCCAGAAGAGAGCTCCCGAGCCCTTCCCGAGGAGGACGTCGGGTGCACCTCCCTATGCGAGGGAGGGAGGCGCGCCAGGCGCGGGCACCAATTCTAAGGTGGCGCCGCTGGAGGTGCTGCTCCCCTGAGGCCCAGTGTGGAGCAGCTGCTTCTTCTTCTTGGGGTTGGCCTCAGGAGGGTACTGCACATATGCGCTGCCAGGGTCTTCGACTACTGCAGCTTGGAAGGTGCACTTGAGGGAGCACACTGTATCTCTTTTTTCGCAGGGGACTGTGATGATTCCGCCGCTTCCTGACATCTTGAGTACGTTGTAGCCATGGTGGGTGACTGCCATGAATTTGGCTAGCGCTGGGTACCCGAGGATGGCATTGTACGGCAGGCGGATGTGGGTGACGTCGAAGTTGACAAGCTCGGTGTGGTAGTTGTCGCGCTGGCCAAAGGTGACAGGGAGACGAACTTGCCCTATTGGGGTGGTGGAGCCGTCAGTCACTCCTGAGAAAGGCTTGGTGGGCTGGAGCTGATCGTATGGCACTTGAAGGCTGTCGAACGTCTTGACAGACAGGACACTGAGCCCCGCGCCGCCGTCGATGAGGGTCTTCGTGAATTGGACATTGTTGATGATGGGTGAACAGAGCATCGGGAGGATGCCGGCGGTTGCCATGCATTTGAGCTGGTCCGTCGAGCTAAAGGTGATGGCGTACTTGGACCAGCTGAGCGGGCGCGAAGCCTCGAGCTTGGGGAGGGCTGCATTCACCTCGTGAGAGAACTGCTTGAAGATACGTTGGGAAGCTGGGGCCTGAGCGCCACCCAAGATGCAGACGATGGCGCGCGGCTCCTGGAAGCCCCCAGCCCCTTCGTCCTGCTGGTGGTCGTCGTTCCTCCTTGGTGGCGGCAGTAGCAGAGGGAGACCAGGGTTGCCCTGAGGACGATCCTCGTTAGGCTGGTCCCTCCAGGCGCCCTCATGAGGCTGGTCCTACCAGCGGTCCTCGCGAGGCTGCTCGTGCCACTCTTGGTGAGGGCTGCGATCGTCCCAATGTCCTCCACCTCCTCGGCCGTAGCCCCGGTCATTGTGCTCGGGGCGTCGACCGAAGTGTCCATCTCGAATGGCCCTAAGCTCTTGACAATCGTTGGTGTTGTGGCTGCGCATGTTGTGGAAGGCGCATAACATACGGCTACCCTTGGACGACTCGGGGAGGTCTCGGCCGTGCTTGGTATCTGGCTCTGCTGCGAGTACGGCCACCCCTTTGCGCTTCACGTCCTTGACCTTGGCCTTCTTCTCCTCTGGATCCGCAACAGGGAGATCGAGGAGGGAGAGACGCCCCTCCTCAGCTCTTGCACACTTGGTTGCTATGTTGAACAGCTCCAGAGTCGTGCACAACTCCTTATGGATGGCGAGATCCTCCTTCATCTTAATGTCATGGACGCCATCGGGAAATGCTGAGATGATGGTCTCGTCCGTCACCTTGGGGATCTTGAGGCGCACGCTGTTGAAGCGCTGGATGTACTTCTGGAGGGTCTCTCCCAGCTGTTGCTTGATGCGGCGCAGGTCACCCGCGGCCGGGGGGCAACCGCGAGTGCCCTGGAAGTTGGCGACGAAGCTGTCGCGCATCTGATCCCAGGAGGAGATCGAGCCCGGGGGCAGGTTCAGGAGCCATGAGCGGGCGCCATCCTTGAGAGCCATGGGAAACCAGCTCTCCATGACCTTTTCGTCGCCGTTTGCCGCCTCGATGCTCAGCTTATAGAGCTGCAAGAACTCCGCAGGGTCAGGGGTGCCGTCGTAGCGAGGAGGCAGATCCGGCTTGAACTTGCCCGGCCAGACGATGCTATGCAGCTCAGGAGTGAAGGCGCGACAGCCTGTCGTGGCCACCGGGGCCCATTGTGGAGGCAGAGCTTGATCTTGGTGTCCCTGCACTGCCACGACAAGTGGCGCATGGCCCTACCATGGCAAGCGATCCTGACGTGGCGGTGCTAGGAGCGGTGGAGTGTTTTCTTGCGGACGGGGGATCTCTTGGCAACTTCTTTCTTCGTGCGTGGGCACACGGCGCGGGGGATCATGCCGCGGGACCGCACATCTTGGAGCGAGGACGCCGTCTTGACGCGGAGGAGGCGGAGGCGCTCCATGAGCCGCACGTCTCAGCACGAGGGTGCCATCTTGGTGCAGAGGGGGCGGAGGTGCTCCGTGAGCCACATCTCCCGTAGCCGGGGGTGGGCGAGGCAGCGAGAGGGATGGTGCAGGAGAGCCCCCCATGACGCGGACGAGCTCGGCGATGTGGTCCAACCAGTCCTCATAGAGATTGTCGACCATGCGGTAGCGCTGGAGCTTGCGTGCCATGAACAGTGCAGCCTGCGCGTCTATGGGGGCACGGCGAGCATAAGACGATGAGCCAGCCGGAGTCAGCAATGGGGTGGCAGTGCGGCCGTCTCGCTGCACAGAGGGGTGCAGTGAGGAAGCTTGCTGCTCGTTTGCCACCGGGCCGGTGGCGGCGTTGGTGGCGGGTGATGGAGAACGACGGGAGGCCCGCCAATAGGGGCTGTCTGAGCGACACGGGTGGCGAGGGCGGCCCAGCGCTCAGTGCGGGCCCGGCGAGCGTCGGTGATGAACTTGGTGTAGTGGCGAAGCGTGGATTGACAGACGGAAAGCTTCGGCACACCCCTACCTGGCGCGCGAAATGTCGGATTACGGGTTCCCACAAAACCCTTGAGGTTCGAACACTGGGGTGCGCACAAAGATCTCTCCCCTCTCTAGCTCGCCCACATCATGATCTCACGGCCTAGCTCGATGAACCCAAAGAACAAGAGACACAAGAGTTTATACTGGTTTGGGCCACCGATGTGGTGTAATACCCTACTCCAGTGTGGTGTGGTGGATTGCCTCTTGGGCTGAGGATGGACAGTTACAAGGGAAGGACAGCCTCCTGCAGGGAGGTGTCCTTGTGCTTGGTGAACTTGTGTGGTTATGGATGGCCTCTCTCTAGATGAGCTGGTCTCCCTTCTATGGTGGTGGCTAGTCCTATATATAGAGGCCCGGGTCCTCTTCCCAAATATTAGGCGGGAAGTGATCCCACAATGGCCAATTTGAAGGGGGACAGCTAGTACAAGCTATCCTGACAAAAGTAGTCTTCGCCTGCCAAAGGCTCTGGTGGTGACACCGTCTCGGTCTCCACAGTGACCTCCGTCCTGCTGGTCTTGCTCTTGTTGCACCGATATGGAAACCTTTGCCTGATGCATCGGGATTCCTCGCCTACGCTTGCCCCTTTAGCACCTAATAGGAAATGAGGATACTGCGCACTGGCGCCCACCGACGCTCGCCTGGCTCCAGTCATCATGGCTTGCTTCACACAAACCTCGTGAGGTGACCCTTGCCTTGATCTCTCCGCCCCTCGCAAGCTAGCCTAGTGAGTCCGTCCCTGAGGAGGTCTTGCATCATCCGCCTCGCGAGGCTTGGCCCCTCGCGAGGGTCTTGAGTGTTTGCTGGTGAAGATGGGCCATACAGGGCTGCTGGTGGAGCCACACCGCGGCATGCACGCAAGTCTGGGGACCCCCGTTCCCAGAACACCGACACTCCCCCGAGCCAGCTGACCTTCTCATCGACCTCACCGTGAGCACCCGAGTCTTTCCCCCTAACTCCATGCCTGAATTCGCACCGTAGACGTGGATTCCATGTTGACCGAATCATGCCGCCGCCCGAGCTCACTAGCGACGAGGCTCCGGTGGCCAAATGGTCCCGTGCATATGCCCGTTGGCCTTGTGAGCGCTTGTAGAAGCCGTAGATGCTACGCCCGCATCGCTACGCCCACTGCAGCTTCATTCCCGAGCTCACCCGAGCTCCGGCCGCCGCGGGCGAGCTCACCGCGGTCATCTCGGTCCACCCCAGCTCCTCCCAGTTGCTCCGCTAGATGCGCGCGGACGCCAGATCACCATAGATCCAAACCGCGCCGCAAAACACCGCATGTAGCACCGTTCCGAGCAACTCCGGCGTGCCACCACCATGCTTTTGGTCGCCGGCGTCAACTGCTGACGCGGCACCGGTTTAGTTAGCACTAATGACCCCGCTAAACACCCATAGTGCCACTGCCATGTGGGCCCTATGCCTGTTTAGCTTAATTTAATTTTCTATTTAGATTAGTTCATAACCCAGCGGGACCCACACGTCAGCATTGACTTTGCTGACGTGGCCGTTGATCGGTCCCACTTGTCTGTGACTCGAGCCAACACTGTGAGACTGACCAGTGGGACCCACTGGTCAGATTTGACCTGGACGGCTCAGTTGACCTGCTGACGCAGGGATGACACAGTGCTCACGTCATAAATGATTTCTGGATAATTAGTAAATCAGAAATGATTTATGAACTTTAGAAAATACCTAAAACTTCTAAAAATCATAGAAATTCAAACGTAACTCCAAATGAAATAATTTATATATGAAAAATTATCAGAAAAATCCAATCTATCCATCTGTACCATTTCCATGCATGTTAGAACAACTTATGGCTTCTGGTTAGGACAAATCAAATAAATGGCATTTGCATATCCACATATGGAGTTTGAATTTGAATCTTGGATTCAAACCAACTTCATTTAAATTGTTGTTAGTTGTATTAGCTCAAACCATAGCATATTGCCATGTCATGATCATGCATCATATTGTTGCATTGCATTGATTGTGTTTCTTCTCTGTTGCCGGTATTTGTCCCCGCTCAGTAGACGTGGTTCCGACGATGAGATCGATGACACCGATGAAGAACTATACTATCTTCAGAAGTGATAGGCAAGCAAACCCCTCCTGTTCATTCCGATACAATCCACTCTCTCGCTCCTGCTCTCTTTTACTACATTAGGACAACAATGATTCATCTGTTACATGCTGTGGTAGTTGAACTCCTTTCCTCTGCATGACCTGTCATTGCCATAGTAAATAGATGAAACCCACTAGCATGAGTTGGAGTTGTTTGAGCCATGATGTGCCTACTCATTCATGCTTGTTTTTCATGCCTGCTACTGCTTAGAGTTGAGTCAGGTCTGATTCATCGGGGATGAATTGGAGGTGTGTGAACATGTCCTACTATTGAGAGCTAAGTGTGTGAACACAATTTGGTAAAGGTACCGATGAGAGGCCATGTAGGAGTACATGGTGGGTTGTTTCCTTGGAACCATCCTTAGGAACTAAGATCTGTATGTGTGATTTAAGATCAGCTACTACCACACATTGGGATCCTTAATTGACTCTCTCAACTTATTAACTGCCCCTGTCCTCTGTCCAGGAGTTGCAACTAGTTTCTAGTGTTTGTATTATGCTAGAGGCCGTGCGCAGCGCTGGCCCGAGGGGTGGGCTACGATGCGGTATGCACATGATCCGGTGTACCGAGTTACCCGGTTGGTGACCAGGGAACCCTGCACACATCATTCGGGGCCGTAATGGAAACGTCGGCCGGACTCCCTGCGGATGGAGGCTGAATAGGCAATAAACCTAGACTAGGGACTTGTGTGGTTAGTAAGGTCGTGGCCGACACCCTCGCCAGGCTTTCGTTTGTAGGTTCCCGAGATACTTGACGTGTACATGGTGGTAAGTGGCAAGAGCGTGTGTGAAGAAGTACACCCCTGCAGGGTTAACATCATCTATTCGAATAGCCGCGTCCGCGGTAAAGGACTACTGGGTTGCTTATATAGTTCATAGACAAGTGAAAGTGAATACTCTAAAATGCGCAAGATAAGCATGAGTGCTATGGATGGCGTTCTAGTAGGAAGACGAGAGCAGATCCATAGTGGTGTATTGATTTGGTGAATATGTGGACTCGTGTGCACCACCCCAAAAGAGTTAGTTGCATACGTAGTTCAGGATAGCCACTGAGTCAAAGATGGCTTGCTACAGTTAAATTCCACCATCCCCTTTGTTGATACTGATGCATATGTAGCTAGTTCTGATGTAAGTCTTGCTGGGTACATTTGTACTCACGTTTGCTTAATTTACATTTTTGCAGAGGGACTTCAGTCTCACTAGTAGTTCCGCGTGGTCTTTGATGTTTAGCTTGTTACCTCAGCTACGATCTTGTACCCTTTGGAGGGTCTTGTAGATAGATAGGATTACTAGCCTTCTCTCTTTTTAGATGTTTGTACTCAGACATGTTTATGCTTCCGCCTATGCTTGTTGCTTGTATGACTTGAATGCTGGGTCATCAGACCCATGTTTGTAATATTTGGCTCTTCGGAGCCTAATGAATAAATACTTTGAATCATAGAGTTTTGTTGTGATGCCATGTTGTATTTGCACATATCGAGCATATTGTGTGTATGTTATTGGAATGCTTGGTATGTGTGGGATCCGGCAACCTAGTTGTTTATTCTTGGTAGCTTCTCTTATGGGGACATGTCTCCTAGTGCTTCCACTGAGCCATGGTAGCTTGCTACTGCTCCGGAACACTTATACCGGCCGGCATGTGTCCTTCTTCGTTCCTATGTCCGTCCCTTCGGGGAAATGTCACGTGTTGTTCCTTTAAGTCCTTGTAGCTTGCTACGACTTGGGTTCATACGTTGATGACCGACACATTCGTTGCTGGGTCATGTATGCCCGTCCCTGTAAGTTAGTGCCACCTTGGGTTTACGACTAGATATGTCGGCCCGGGTTCTCTATCATATGGATGCTAGCAACACTATCATATACGTGAGCCAAAAGGCGCAAATGGTCCCGGGCCAGGTAAGGTGGCACCCGTGGGGATACCGTGCGTGAGGCCGCAAAGCGATATGATGTGTTATATGCTAGATCGGTGTGACTTAGGATCGGGGTCCTGACAACTATGGTATCATAGCCTGACTGCCTGTAGGATTATCAAGCCAAACTGGTTGAAGTTGAGTCCAGAAATTCTTTAGTTATGTAAGGGAATTGCTTGTGGAAGGGAACGTAAGGCTCTTTTTACTCCTTTCCCTTATGCCCTTCTGATCTGAGTCATCTTATATTTCCTACAGGGTTAAGGAACTAGGCTTTCTATTCTTTCTATCAGGATCACATGTTACTAATCCATAGAATTACAGGGTTGATGGATTCAAGTCTCAGTTCAGTTTCTACTACTTCCGTATGTTCATAGCTGGCCTCAGAACCTTGATATTGTGATGTTGAGTGGTCATGCCACTATTTTGCAGGATGTCTCAAATATTTTTGAGCATTTACATCCGTTATGCTGTCCGATCCATCCGAGGTTTCTAACTAGTCGGATGCATTTGCAAATCCCTTCTTCCCGTTCCCGATGTTCCTTTGCGCCAGATTAACCACACTAATCGCCGAGTTGAGGTACTCCGTTGCCTCGAGATATATGTTGGAGCTATTGTTATGACCCTAGGCGTCTTAGAGAATCACCTAGTAATCTAATCATGTTTTGTGTTCCCAGTGTGATGATTCTGGCCTTCATTCTCAAAAGCATCTGATACGTCTCCAATGTATCTATAAGTTTTTATTGTTCCATGCTATATTATATTCTGTTTTGGACATTATTGGGCTTTATTATACACTTTTATATTATTTTTGGGACTAACCTATTAACCGGAGGCCCAGCCCAGAATTGCTGTTTTTTGCCGATTTCAGAGTTTCGCAGAAAAAGAATATCAAACGGAATGAAACCTTCGGGAACGTGATTTTCCGAACGAACGTGATCCAGAGGACTTGGACCCTACGTCAAGACATCAAACATGAGGCCACGAGGTAGGGGGCGCGCCTACCCCCTTGGGCGTGCCCTCCACCCTGGTGGGCCCCCTGTTTCTCCACCGATGTACTCCTTCCTCCTATATATACCTACGTACCCCCAAACTACCAGATACGGAGCCAAAACCCTAATTCCATAGCCATAACTTTCTATATCCACGAGGTCCCATCTTGGGGCCTTTGCCGGAGCTCTGCCAGAGGGGGCATCGATCATGGAGGGCTTCTACATCAACACCATAGCCCCTCCAATGAAGTGTGAGTAGTTTACCTCAGACCTTCGAGTCCATAGTTATTAGCTAGATGGCTTCTTCTCTCTTTTTGGATCTCAATACAAAGGTCTCCCCCTCTCTTGTGGAGATCTATTCGATGTAATCTTCTTTTGCGGTGTGTTTGTTGAGACTGATGAATTGTGGGTTTATGATCAAGCTTATCTATGAACAACATTTGAATCTTCTCTGAATTCTTTTATGTGTGATTGGTTATCTTTGCAAGTCTCTTCGAATTATCAGTTTGGTTTGGCCTACTAGATTGATCTTTCTTGCAATGGGAGAAGTGCTTAGCTTTGGGTTCAATCTTGTGGTGTCCTTTCCCAGTGACAGTAGGGGCAGCAAGGCACGTATTGTATTGTTGCCATCGAGGATAACAAGATGGGGTTTATATCATATTGCATGAGTTTATCCCTCTACATCATGTCATCTTGCTTAAAGTGTTACTCTGTACTTATGAACTTAATACTCTAGATGCATGTTGAATAGCGGTCGATGTGTGGAGTAATAGTAGTAGATGCAGGCAGGAGTCGGTCTACTTGTCTCGGACGTGATGCCTATATACATGATCATACCTAGATATTCTCATAACTATGCTCAATTCTGTCAATTTCTCAACAGTAATTTGTTTACCCACCGTGAATACTTATGCTCTTGAGAGAAGCCACTAGTGAAACCTATGGCCCCCGGGTCTATTTTCCATCATATTAATCTTTCAACACTTAGTTATTTTTATTGCCTTTTATTTTACTTTGCATCTTTATCATAAAAAATACCAAAAATATTATCTTATCATATCTATCAGATCTCACTCTCATAAGTGACCGTGTAGGGATTGACAACCCCTTATCGTGTTGGTTGCGAGGATTTATTTGTTTGTGTAGGTGCGAGGGACTCGTGCGTGGCCTCCTACTGGATTGATACCTTGGTTCTCAAAAACTGAGGGAAATACTTACGCTACTTTGCTGCATCACCCTTTCCTGTTCATGGGAAAACCAACATAGTGCTCAAGAGGTAGCAAGAAGGATTTCTGGCGCCGTTGCCGGGGAGTCTACACAAAAGTCAACATACCAAGTACCCATCACAAATCCTTATCTCCCGCATTACATTATCTGCCATTTGCCTCTCGTTTTCCTCTCACCCACTTCACCCTTGCCGTTTTACTCGCCCTCTCTTTTCCATTCGCCCTTTTTCCGTTTGCTTTAATGTCTTACTTGGCTAGTTTGCTCGTTTGGTTGGAATAGTTATTTATTTATTGCTAAACAGAGAACCTGTAGCGACCAGACCCCCGACGGTCCAATCTCTGTGCTCCGGTGTCATCCCTGGATCAGTAATGCTGACACCACACAGTACTTGAAGGATGTATAACAGAGTAGCAATCACACACTTATTACATCGAGTGTCTCAAAAGAGAACTTATTACAATAAATATGGCTTAAGGCCATCTAATAACAATAACAGAGGAAGGCTTGGAAGATAAGTGAGTCCATCAACTCCAACGGCATCACTGAGTATAGAACCACGACCTAAAAGCACCTTACTCGTCGTCTGAAAAGTCTGCAACATGAACGTTGTAGCCCGAAACAGGTCAGCACATGGAATATGCTGGCAATGTAACACATATAGAGCAATGAAAGGATAAAACTATACAACATGCAAATTTGGCTGGTGGAAAGCTCTATGGTTATAGTTTTGCGTAAAGCCAATTTTCCCTACTGCAAAGGAATAAATTTTAGTTAACTATCATGGTGGTTGTTAAACATTGAGAATGTTTGACAGCATTCTCAATCTCAATTAAGTAACATCATTAAAACCCAACAAAATTAATTAGAGTAACATGATGAGATTCACATGATAATCCAAGTACTAGATACTCGAGATGTCCATAACCGGGGACACGGCTAACCATGATTAGTTTATACACTCTGCAGAGGTTTGCGCACTTTTCCCCACAAGACTCGATCTCCTCCGTTAGGATTCTCGCACTACATGATGTTTGAGAAACGGATGACCGAGACATAGTCTTTCAGAAGCGCTTGCACCTTACGAACGGGTAGACCGTACCAACCTACATCCCCTGCATCTGCTAGTCTACCACTGTAAGAGTTCGCACGACTTAGTCAACTATGCTAGAGCCCATAGTAGCTTGTGGCTGCACGCGAAAGTTTCTAGTATGAATAATTTCATGATCCCTTTGAGCCTGGATGGTGGTCCAAAAGAAAAATAGGCAATCGCTGGAATACCCAGGTGCCTCAATCCACCCAGATGTGTGTTTAAGTTGCCACCTTAGATAAACCATTAATTTAACACTCTCACATCTGTCATGGATACACTCACCCAATCCACGTCTACTAGCATAACATGGCATAATAAGCAAACGTAGAAGTAACTCCCAAAGGTTTGATAATAAAACAGGTAATAGGTACTACCTCATCTACTTCCCAAACCCTCAATTTAATTAGATCCTAATCATGCAATGTGTGAGGGTTGATCTAATGCAATAAAAACTGGGTAGTAGGAAGTATGATCAAAGTGTTACTTGCCTTGCTGATGATCTGCGAAACCTAGCGATTCGAAGCAGCAAGCGGCGCACTCCGGGTACTCTATTGCAAACAAACAATCATACAATAAGTACTCAAATAATGCACAGGTAAAACTTAAATAAGATATCTAACCAGAAAGTTCAACTTAAGAACTCCGGTTGGCAAAAAGAATCAAATCGAATGAAGCAACAAAAGACAAATGGCAAAAGAAACAGGCTTCGTTTACTATTCTGGATCTAGGTCAAATTTTACAGAGGCAAAAACTTGTTTGAGTTGTCTAAATGGAAAGAGGGTTTCGAGATGAAACTCCAGGCGCTTGAATCGCCTGATTCTGATAAACAAGCGAAAAGTTATACTAGAACAAAAATCGGATCGGGAATCGCGATCAGAAAAATCGCGGATTTAATCCGAGAAAAAAAACGACGAATAGATTAACGAACGAACGTTCGTTATCTGGATCTAAACGAAAAACGCGTTCGTTAAAACGAACGAACGAGCGAATGCTCGCTAATTAACTAAACTGAGAAAAAAAACGATCTATCTAAAAAACGAAATCTAAAAAAAACCAAAAAAACCGGTGAAAACCAACGGTTTTCTAAAAAAACTGGAGGGCGGCGTCGGTTTCAACCTCGTCGGCGGCGGGCGGTGGCTCCGGCGGCGGCGCGGCGGCGGCGGCGGCTGCGGGGCGGCTAGGGTTTGCGGGGCGCGACGGCTTGGGCTGGAGGCGGCCCGGACGCTCGCTATATAAAGCCTCCCCACGGAGGAGTCCGGGCCGAATACGGCCCGTAGGTCGGTTCGCGTTCTTTTAAATGATTACGTTCAGAAAAAAACAAAAGGAATACTAAACGTACTCCAAAAATCCCGAAATAAATTTCCCCTGGCTTCTAAAATCAAGCCGCACAGGATGAACATTTATTTGGGGCCTAAATGCAATTTTGAAAAACGCACATTTTTCCTAAATTCAAATAAAATAGCAAATAAAACCAAAATAAAATCTTATTTGATTTTATTATTGAATCCTCAATATTTCTTTATTTTGGGAAAGTCATTTTATTCCCTCTCTCATATTTTTATGATAGAAATAATTAAAGATAAAATAAATAAAATCAAATGATCCTATTTTCAAAATTTGAGGAAAACTCAAATATGAAAATAACGAAATCCCCAACTCTCTCCGAGGGTCCTTGAGTTGCGTGAAATTTCTGGATCAACCAAAATGCAATAAAATATGATATGCAATGATGATCTAGTGTATAACATTCCAAATTGAAAATTTGGGATGTTACAGAACCTAAGATCTAGGGATCCTCATCCACTTGCTAATCTTTTTAAGAGATCCAATTATGATGAACCAATTGCTAGTGAGTTTTGTGCACTAGATTATCTTTATGAGGTTTTGCTTGAAATTCGTTAATCCGAAAAGTGTGATGAATTACCTTATGATGCGATTCACGATAGATCTTTGAATAAAAAGCATGATTGCAATGATTTTATTATAAATTATATTTATGTAAATTGTGCTAATAATATGCAAAACCCTAAGCCCGGGGATACTAGTTTTGCTATGTCCTCTACTTGTTTGCAATGATCATGATTGGGCTGATTCTTCTTTTGATCTTGAAAATTTATTTACTCCCCATGATGATTATGATATTGATAATAGTGTTTGCAATAATACTGAAAGTTGGTTTGGAAGAGTGTCAACTTTAGATCCCACATATTTGGATAATGTTCAATCTTATGAAGTTTTTGATAAAAGTGGGTTTGAAGAGGTCATGACTTCAGTCAATGTTAATCCCACTATTTCGGAAGAGTGTCAACTTTGCATGCATGTGGATCATGTTGAAAATATTTTATGTGATAGCTATTTTGTTGAATTTGCTTATGATCCTACATGTAATTATTACGAGAGAGGAAAATATGATGGTAGAAATTTTCATGTTACTAAATTACCTCTCGTTATGTTGAGATTGCTATTGTTTCTTTCCGCTTCCTTGCATATGCTAGTTTTTGCTTCCCTTGATAATTTGTTTGCGTATAAGATGCCTATGCATAGGAAGTATGTTAGACTTATATGTGTTTTTCACGTGTTTTATGATGCTCTCTTTGTGCTTCAATTCTTGTCTTTCATGTGGGCATCATTGAAATATTATGCCTAGCTATAAGGCTTTAAAGAAAAGCGCTTGTTGGGAGACAACCCAATACTTTTTCTTGCTGTTATTCAATAAATAATTTATCTAGACCCTGTTTTGGTTGTGTTTTTTGCGTTTAATTAGTGTTTGTGCCAAGTAGAACCGTTGGGAAGACTTGGGGAAAGTCTTTTTAATCTTGCTGTAAAAGAAAGAAACTTTAGCGCTCACGAGAATTGCTTACATTTTTATTTGGAAAGTGTTATTTAGTTAATTATTTTTGCAGATGATTAATAGATAAATTCCTCAGTCCAGCAATTTATTTGAGAATTTTTGGGGTTCCAGATCTTGCGTTAGATACAGATTACTACAGACTGTTCTGTTTTTGACAGATTCTGTTTTTCGTGTGTTGTTTGCTTATTTTGATGAATCTATGGCTAGTAAAATAGTTTATAAACCATAGAGAAGTTGGAATATAGTAGGTTTAACACCAACATAAAAAAAGAATGAGTTTATTACAGTACATTGAAGTGGTGTTTTGTTTTTCTTTCGCTAATGGAGCTCACGAGATTTTCTACTTTAAGTTTTGTGTTGTGAAGTTTTCAAGTTTTGGGTGAAAGATTTGATGGATTATGAAACAAGAAGTGGAAAGAGCCTAAGCTTGGGTATGCCCATGGCACCCCAAGATAATATAAGTACACCTAAAAGCCAAAGCTTGGGGATGCCCCGGAAGGCATCCCCTCCTTCGTCTACTTCCATCGGTAACTTGGAGCTATATTTTTATTCACCACATGATATGTGTTTTGCTTGGAGCGTCTTGTATGATTTGAGTCTTTGTTTTTTTAGTTTACCACAATCATCCTTGCTATACACACCTTTTGAGATAGACACACATGATTCAGGAATTATTAGAATACTCTATGTGTTTCACTTATATCTTTTGAGATATATAGTTTTTACTCTAGTACTTCACTTATATCGTTTAGAGCACGGTGGTGGTTTTGTTTTATAGAAACTATTATTCTCTCACGCTTAACTTAGATTATTTTGAGAGTCTTAAATATCATGGTAATTTACTTAAATAATCCTAATATGCTAGGTATTCAAGACTAGTAAAAACTTTCTTATGAGTGTGTTGAATACTAAGAGAAGTTTGATGCTTGATGATTGTTTTGAGACATGGAGGTAGTGATATCAAAGTTGTGCTAGTTGAGTAGTTGTCAATTTGAAAAATACTTGTGTTGAAGTTTGCAAGTCCCGTAGCATGCACGTATGGTAAACTGCAACATCCCAAAATTCTAAATTTTGGAATGTTATAATAAATAGATAGATTGATTGTTTGTTTGATTGTTGTGTGATTGATTGAGTGAAATTCGAAACTTTTTCAAAGTTAAATGAGAGGGAATAAAAGGACTTTCCCAAACTTTCACATTTTTGCATTTTGATCTCCGTGAATTCAAATTCTTTTCAAATACAAAACCCTCGAGAGAAGATGATATGACTTCTTCCATTTAATTAAATGAAAAGGGGTTTTTGAAAAGATTTGAATTTTATTTGGAAATATTTCAAATTCAGAAACTTTAAGCAACTCAATGATTTTTTGAGAGAAGATAAAATGACTTCTTCAAAATATATGAAATAGGAGTTGGAAGTTTAAAAGGATCAAATTTAAAGTCCGTTTGAAATTATTTTCAATTTAGAGTTATTTGGGTTTTATTCAAATTATTTTTCTCCAAAAATAAAATAAATGGAAAATAGGGTAAAATGATTCCCTACATCAGAAAATTGGAGAGAAATAATTTTGAAATCATTTTGGTATTTCTAAAATGATTTTTATTGGGTTTTATTGTAGAAGTAGCACTGTTTGAATTAGTTGAATTTTTGTGAATTTTATTTCGCACTAGAGAAATGTTCATGTTGTAGAAATTCTTTTTCTGAAAATTTTGATATATAATATGCCTATATAAAATTTTATTTTATTATTGTTATCCAATTTTCTTTTTTTGTTTCTATATAAAAAAATCTACGCGTGCGCTTGGAACTAACCACCGCCCACATGCGTAGCATAGCAGCAGGCCGGACCGTTTTTCTTTTGTTTTCTTTTGTCTTTATTTTATTTTATTTTCGTTAATGTTTAGTTTTTTTTGAATGAAATTTCAGAAAAAATAGACGTCGGAAAAAAATGCAGCTCGTGTACGGCGCGCGGCCGGCCGAGGCCTTTAGGCCCGTATGAGGCGTTAGCCTTTTTCTTCTCTGTTTCGTATATTTTCGTCTATGTTTAGTCCCACATTGCCTAGCATTTGACTCTTAAACCTCTTCTCCACCTATAAATATAGACCCATAGAGCCTTCAAAAATCATCCGATTTGGGTTAAATCAATATTTTCGTTTGACTAGATTCACTTAAGAAAAATATTTTTCTCCTCTCTGGCGCGAGTTCTGGAAATTGACTCTTCTCTCCAAAGTCGTCTTTTCTCTGCATTATAAAGGTATCTTTCTTTATTTTTTTATACTTCCATAGTTTATTATTTCTAGACTAATACGATAGAATAATTAGATTATCAATTAGTCTATGTATTTATACACACCTATCCAGTGAACCTGTCACATCAACTTTTTGAAATTTTCAAATTTCGAATTTTGTTCAGATTCATATTCAAACTTCTTTTGAACATAACTTGAGTTTCGTAACTCCGATTTAGTTGATTCTTTTTGCAAATCGAAGCTCTTGACCTAAACTTTCTGATAAGGCCAAATTCACATGATTTTATGTTGCAAGAGTTATTTGCTTAGTTTTGATGTTTTCCGAACTGTCTTCTTCATTCCTCCCGATCTTTTGAGTGATTGCTTATGTGTGGTTACTATTGCTTGCTCATGATAGATTGAACGGAGTGTGATGAGTAGAACTATCAAGAGTTTTGAGTGCGGATCATCTTCATCAACAGTACAAGGCAAGTTCACACTTTGATCATATCCCTTTCACACCCTGTTTTTATGCATTAGTTTCACCCTCAAACATTGCATGGTTAGGATTTGATAACATGTGGTTATTGGGAAGTAGTTGATGAGGTAGGAACCTATTGTCCTGCATTCAAACCTTGGGAGTTACTTCTACGTTATGCTTATACTGCTATGCTATGCTCATAGACGTGGATTGGTTTGAGAGAACTCATGAAAGATGTGAGAGATTATTGTTAACTAAGGTTTAACTTAAGGTGGCTACTTTAATACACATCTGGATGGATTGGTTGGGGCACCCTGGAGTACCCAGTGGTTTGCCCGGGCACCTGGAGAACCCAGTGCTTGCCCAAGGGGATCCCAGAGGACCCAAGTGACCACCCTATGGAATGCCACCCAGTCTCAAAGGGATCATAAGATTATTCATGCTAGAAACTTCCGTGTGCAGCCACAAGCTATTATGGGCTCTAGCATAGTTGAGTAAGTTGCGTGAAGCTCTTGAAGAGATAGACTAGCAGCTGTAGTGGGTTGTAGGTGGTATAGTCTATCCAGAGTAGAGAGTTAATGCTTCTGAAAGACTGTGTCTCGGTCATCCGTTTCTCAAACACCATGTAGTGCGAGAAATCCAACGGAGGAGATCGAGTCTTGTGGGGAAAAGTGTGAAAACCTTTGCAGAGTGTATAAACTAATCATGGTTAGCCGTGTACCCGGTTATGGACAAATCTTGAGTATCTGGTTCTTGGATTATCATATTGATCTCATCACGTTACTTAAATAATTTGTTGGGTTATTGATGTTAATTTGGGATTGAGTTGGAGGAACCTTCTCAATATTTTCAACCAACTTTGTAGTTAAATAAATTATATTCCTTTGCAGTAGGGAAAAATTGGCTTTTCGCAAAAACATTATAACCATAGAGCTTTTCCACTAGCCATATATGCATGTAGTGATAGCTATTATTCATCATTATCCTATGGTGTGAATTTGCCAGTACATTCAGTGTACTGACCCTTTGTGGCTGCAACGTCTCATGTTGCAGAAAATCTTACGACGGTAAAGTGATACGTTAGGGTTACGATTTCTACACTCAACTCTGCCGTTGGTGTTGATGGGAATCCACAACCTTGTTACTTCCGCTATTTGGATTGAGATAATAATATTTGCGTTACTTTATACATGTGATTTACCTCTGTTATAAATCCTCGAGTACTGTATGTGTCAGCATACCGATCCAGGGATGACACTTAAGCACAGAGACTTGACGTCTGAGGTCGGGTCGCTACAAGATGGTATCAGAGCACATGTTGACTGTAGGGCGTAACCCCTAGAAACTTGCAAGCCCATAGGAAAGGTTTTCTCTACAAACTTCATTTTCAAAGGATCTTTTACCTCTCTTCTTTTTTGAGCTTTATCAAAATATTTCCTTTTAGTTAGATTATACCCCTTTCCCCTTTTGACCACACGAAGATTCGACTGATGAGACCACTCCAAGAAGTACAAGATATCGGACAACTGAGACCATTCGGAATGAAGATGATTTTACTATACATTATAATAATGGAAACTGCAACGGTTGAAGACTCGGAAGACTAGGAGAATTTGAAGGCCCTGTAGAATTTCTAGATTTGTATGACCTAGGAAGGCACCCCTTATGGAACTTGGCAGACTATGGAAGCTGTCAATACCCGAGATCAAGGTGTATTGGAGAAAGACCGGAACATGGAGAGTTAAAAACTCAAAGTTTTGTCAAAAAAAACCTTGGAAATGATAGAGCAAAAACACAGTTATCCATGATGTTATTGCCCGCTTATACTATTGTCACCGGGCTGAGTTAAGCATGCATTTATTCGAAAGGATTGGATGGTAGAAGGCTGATGGAGCACCTATCAGCAAAAGATGAAGTTTTAACCTTAGCCGGTGTATCACCAGGATCTGGAGTAGTACATCAAGAATTTTAAGATGGAGCTCTAGGAAGCCGTATTAGACAAGGAAGCATTTCGTGAAGAACTCAGGAACAAGAAGCTGAAAGTAGCCAAGCTGGAGGAGCTACAACCTCGAGATACCAGAGATTTGTCAGGAACTGAAGGACAGTAGGACCATGGTTCATGCCAAGGATGTTGAAACCCAGAAGTTTGGAACGCAACCCCAAAATATTGAAGGACGTCCACTACAAAAAAATACACTTCCGTGATGATACGTGTTTGTCACAGTAGGTCGCGTTTTTTGTCATGCATGTACATCCATGACAAATTTATGATAGAATCCAGATAGTCATACCTGTGCTGTCATAGAAGTGTTCGATGACATTACCAAAATTATCATCACGGAAGTGTCCACTTCCATGACGATAAATCACGCGTCACAGAAGTGCTTTCGTCAAGGGTGACCGACATGTGGCATCCACCGTAACGGAACGTTGTTAAGCTATCGGGTCGGGTTTTGGATCCGATAACCCGTTAATAGCCCCGACCAATGGGGATTTTCCACATGTAAAATCATCATTGGCTAGAGGAAACACGTGTCGGCTCATCGTTGGGACAGATGTCATCCACTCACTGGACAGAAGGCGCCTATGATACGTTGACACATGGCACGACCCAACAATGGCCCATTCCTGTGAAAAGGCCGGCTCGTTTGACTTGGTCAAAAGCTGGCGGGCCGGCCCATGGAAAGCCTGTTAACGGCCTGTTCGCATATAGCCCATTTACAGCCCGCTAACCCAAGGCCCATTACGCCCTATCCGAATTAGGCCCAGTAGCGTCAACTGGGCCATCCAATATGATTCCAGCCTGTTTTTACTTCTGGCCCATGTATAGCCCATGACGTCTTTCGGCCCATATGAGGCCCTCTGTAACTCTTGGCCCATTTGCGGCCCGTGCTGAAACTGGCCCATAATGAACAATGTATTACTTTACACCCATTAACGGCCCGTGGTGAAACTAGCCCGTAATGAATAGTGTATCACTTTATACCCATTAACGGTCCGTTATTCTGTTGGGCCGTTTCCAGCCCAAGTTAACTTTTGACCTTCTGAGGGCCCATTTATTCTTGGGCTCATTTGCAGTACTCGGTTACTTACGACCCATTACTGTCATTTTCTGCTTGTGGGCCAAATTCAGCCCGTCGTTACAGTCGGCCTGTTTGTGGACCGTTAGTCTGTT
Organism: Triticum aestivum; assembly: GCF_018294505.1. Classification (NCBI taxonomy): domain Eukaryota; kingdom Viridiplantae; phylum Streptophyta; class Magnoliopsida; order Poales; family Poaceae; genus Triticum; species Triticum aestivum. The sequence continues at coordinate 282,611,739 of NC_057803.1, read as the reverse complement.
GGGCCATTTTCATAGCATCACCAAATACGGCCTATTAACGGCCCGTTATGGTCAGCCCATAAAACGTACGATTTCCATTAAAGGCCTCTCTACGGCCCATTAAAGGCCCGTACAAGACCCATAAATGAGTCGGCGGCCCATGGATCCTACGAGACGTAGAAGGCCCATGGATCCTACGAGACGTAGAAGGCCCATGGATCCTACGAGACGTAGAAGGCCAATGGATCCGATGGCCCGTGAAGGGCCATGGTCGGGCGAGTTGGCCCCCGTTTGAACGATATAGCATATTCAAAGAATTATCCTACTCAATACTATCACCTCAAAAAGCATACACTATACAACAAAGAGATCAAGGCATAGAAAGGTAGAATAATCCTACACTATACAATAAAGAAATTACAGCCGATTATACCCACTGGGCATTATGGTTCGGCACAGGTGATAATAAAGCATACACAAACAACAAATTACATACACTGGGCAAATACAGCTCATACATCATGGACGCGCATCAACTTAACTCCATTTGAACTATGATCTCTTCGGTAAATATGATTGGCCGGATTTAGATAGCACAAATTTCAGTCTGCAAAATCTCCAATTCCTTCATGGTTACCTCAGTGTCTTGTTTCACTTTTTGACTCCTGCATCTAATACCTGCATGTCCAGTCTCAACTTGTTGATTATACGTTGACAATGATGTACACGTTGTCTTGCCACCTCTAGTTGATGCTCGAGAACATCAGCACATTCCAATTCCAATCCATAATCATTCGGTAACGGCCATGCCGCACTTCTCGCAGATCTTTGTGTTGATGTCACTTTATCATGAAATGTTTCTGTAAGTACACATGACTAGGGCAAAAATATAGTTACAACAGTGAAGCAAACAAGACACTATTTTGTACTACATGGCAAAACATGACTAACAATAATGTTACACGTCATGAAGCATAAGCAGGTGATATTTTAAAAATTATAAAAAAGATAGTCTGTGTAGCCTGCATACAGAAATCCCTCTTGGCTCACCAGAGGAGCATGATGTTGGGGCCCAATCGAAAACACAGACAAGTTACAAATTTAGACAGCATGTTGCGTATAAGTAAGTGTAACATCCCAAATTTTCAATTTGGAATGTTATACATTAGATCATCATTGCATATCATATTTTATTTTGCATTTTGGTTGATACTAGAAATTCTACGCAACTCAATGACCCACAGAGAGAGTTGGGGATTTTGTTATTTTCATATTTGAGTTTTCTCAAATTTTGAGAATAGGATCATTTGAATTTATTTATTTTATCATCAATTATTTCTATTACAAAAATATGAGAGAGGGACTAAAATGACTTTCCCAAAATAGAGAAATATTGAGGATTTAATAATAGAATCAAATAAGATTTTATTTTGGAGTTTTTCGGTCTTTTATTTGAATTTAGGAAAAATGTGCGTTTTTCAAAATTGCCTTTAGGGCCCAAATAAATGTTCACTTTGACGGGCTTGATTTTAGAAGGCCGGGAAAATTTATTTCGGGATTTTTGGAGTCCATTTAGTATTTCTTTTTATTTTTTCTTCCGAGCGTAACTATTTAAAAAAAAGGGAACCGACCTACGGGCCATGTCCGACTAGGACTCCCAGCCCGTAGGGGCTTTATAAGCCGGCCCACCCGGGAGGGGGGGGGGAAACCCTAGCC
>NC_057803.1:282601751-282609733 GCF_018294505.1 Triticum aestivum | reverse complement strand
GCCGCCGCCTCATAGTCCATGCTGCCTGTTTTTTTAGAAAACCAAACAGTTTTCCGTTGGTTTTTTTTGTTTTTTTTAGTTTTCATTTTTTAGATCGTATTTTTTCGGTTTAGGTTAAATAGCGAGTGTTCGCTCGTTTGTTCGTTTAAACGAACACGTTCATCGTTTAGATCTGGATAACGAACGTTCGTTCGTTAATCCGTTCGTCGTTTTCTTTTCTCGGATTAAATCCACGATTTTTCTGATCGCGATTCCTGATCCGATTTTCATTTTAGTATAATTTTTCGCTCGTTTATCGGAATCAGGCGATTCAAGCGCCTAGGGTTTCGTCTCGAAACCCTCTATCCGTTTAACCAACTTAAACAAGATTTTGGTACTGTAAAACTTGCCCTAGATCCAGATTACTAGAACGAAGTTGTTTTCTTTCGCCGTTTGACTTTCGTTGCTTCGTTCGATTTGATTCTTTTTGCCAACCGGACTTCTTAAGTTGAACCTTCTGGTTAGATCTCTTATTTGAGTTTTACCTGTGCATTAGATGAGTACTTATTGTATGCTTGTTTGTTTGTTTGCGATAGAGTACCCGGAGTGTGCCGCCTGTTACTTCGAATCGTTAGGTTTCCCGGATCATCAGCAAGGCAAGTAACACTTTGATCATACCTTTTCTACTACCTAGTTTTATTGCATTAGATCAATCCTCACACATTGCATGATCAGGATCTAATTAAATTATGGGATGGGAAGTAGATGAGGTAGTACCTATTACCTGTTTATTATCAAACCTTTGGGAGTTACTTCTACGTTTGCTTATTATGCCATGCTATGCTAGTAGACGTGGATTGGGTGAGTGATATCCATGACAGATGTGAGATTGTTAATTAATGGTTTATCTAAGGTGGCAACTTAAACACACATCTGGGTGGATTGAGGCACCTGGGTATTCCAGGACTTGCCTGTTTTCTTTCGGACCGCCACCCAGGCTCAAAGGGATCATAAGACTATTCATACTAGAAACTTCCGTGTGCAGTCACAAGCTATTATGGGCTCTAGCATAGTTGACTAAGTCGTGCGAACTCTTATAGTGGTAGACTAGCAGATGTAGGGGATGTAGGTGGTATGGTCTACCCGATCGTGAGGTGCTAGCGCTTCTGAAAGGCTATATCTCGGTCATCCGTCTTCTCAAACACCATGTAGTGCGAGAAAACAAACGGAGGCGATCGAGTCTTGTGGGGAAAAGTGCGTAAACCTCTGCAGAGTGTAACAAACTAATCATGATTAGCCGTGTCCCCGGTTATGGATATCTTGGGTATCTAGTACCTGGATTTTCATGTGAATCTCAACATGTTACTCTAAATTAATTTTGTTGGGTTATGTTTAATGATGATGCTTAATTGGGATTGAGAATGCTGTCAACCATTCTCAATGTTTAACAACCACCATGATAGTAATTAACTTTTATTCCTTTGAAGTAGGGAAAAATTGGCTTTACGTAAAACTGTAACCATAGAGCTTTCCACCAGCCAAATATGCATATAGTATAGCTGTTCATTCCATTACTCTCTATGTGTTACCTTGCCAGCATATTCCATGTGCTGACCCGTTTTGGGCTGCAACGTTAATGTTGCAGACTTTTCAGATGACGATTAAGGAGTTTTTAGGTCGTGCTTCTATACTCAGTGATGCCATTGGAGTTGATGGACTCACTTATCTTCCAAGCCTTCCGCTGTTATAGTTATTTGATGGCCTTAAGCCATATTTATTGTAATAAGTTCTCTTTTGAGACACTCGATGTAATAAGTGTGTGATTGCTACTCTGCTATAAATCCTCCGAGTACTGTGTGGTGTCACCATTAGTTATCCAGGGATGACACCGGAGCACAGAGATCGGACTGTTTGAGGTCTGGTCGCTACAGAGATGGTATCAGAGCACACGCTAACTGTAGGACACGACCACTAAGCTACAGACCTAGATCAATCTCTTCTCTTCTGACTTCTCATCTTTTCTACTCTTTAGGATGGTGGATGCAAGGAACAAGTTCACACAATCGGATGAAGATACACCCTTTGGACGTCACTTGAAGGAAGTCACTAGATACCTGAATATAGAAGTACCAAACTTCACGAGAACCTACAACGCCACTTTACCTGAATAAGAGCGCTGGACGATTCAAGTTCAAGTTCCAGGAAGAACGTTCATGCCAGTCACTGAGCCCATAGAGTTTTCTTTTGATGCACCAACTTGGAGTCTAGGAAAGAGCATGGCAGCTCACATCGCCATGGGACGCATTGGAGAAGTCTACCGCAAGGATCTCAAGGATACTATCTACCAGATATGTGTGCGCCTAGATGAACACTGGGAGATGATCAGCACCAGGAAGGATAGATCAATTGCAGCTTTTATCCAGGAGCTAAACCAGCACATTCGACGACAGGAGAGCTAGATGTGCGCCGACATGATAGATCTGAAGAAGGCTAAGACTAGAACCAAGGAACTGGAGGAAGAACTCAAGGCTACACGTGAAGATTATGAAGAGGAAATTGAAGTATTGGTGGAGAAGAATGACGACCTGATCAAGAAGATTGGAATATTTATGGGAGGCCCGACACCCGTAGATGAAGACGAAGAACCCAAGGAGATTAGCCCGGAAGACTACATCATCATCGACGGCACCGACTCGGAAGCAGATAGTAGCGATGATGACTATGTTGATGAAGCAGGAGCAGATATTATGGAGTCAACGACCGTAGAATATTTCTAATAGACCACCTCATTAGTAGTAGTAATCCACCATGTAAATATAGTAGCCCGAGCACTTTTGCGATAGTTAGATTGATTGTATGCCTTTGTTTGATTGATTGAAGTGAATTGTTTGCTTTTGCCTCATGTGCATATGGGTAGTGTTTTCTCTTTAGACCCTCTCTATTCTTATATCTCATCTTTCCTAATCCCTCAGATGCCTCTGAGACGTGACCCCGGTTTTGCTTTCCCACCGGAGCTCACCCAGTTGATCCAGCAGCAGAACACATTGATGCAGTTGCTAGTCCAGAATCAGAATCAGGGGAACAACAACAACAACCCACCACCACCACCACCACCTATTGACCACTTAGCCTGTTTTCTTAGGCTGAATCCGCCGGTGTTTTCCAGTAGCACCGAGCCGATAGTAACAGATGATTGGCTCCGCAAGACAGCTAAGGAGTTGACCACATCCGAATGCACAGATGCGGAGAAGGTGAAGTTTGCCGCACATCAGTTAGAAGGACCTGCAGCCTCATGGTGGGAGAATTTCACAGCCACTTTCCCTGTCGACACTTGCACATGGGACCAGTTTCAGCAGGCTTTCCGTACTGCCCATGTTTCAGCAGGAGCTATGTCCATGAAGAAGCGTGAGTTTCGCAACTTGCGCCAAGGAGGAAGGACAGTTGGCCAGTATGTGGAGGAATTTAGTAAGTTAGCACGTTATGCCCCAGATGACGTTGCTACGGATGCAGCTAAGCAAGAGAAGTTTTTGGAAGGACTGAATGATGAGTTGAGCATGCAGTTGATGGTAGCCACCTTCAATAACTACTAGGAGTTGGTAGATCGTGCTCTTATGATTGAAGGGAGCAACAGCAAATTGAGAATCGCAATAGGAAGTATGGACAAGTAAAGTACAATTCAGGAGCTCAGCAGAAGCCACGTTTTACCCCTAGACCGAGAGGACATTTTCAGCATACCCATGGAGGAGGTAGCTCACACAATCACAATGGCACCAAGAATGGTAATGGCAATGGAGGAAGCAACGGCCAGAACCGCACCAACCCCTCAACCCCAGCCAAGAAGGACTTGAGCCAAGTCACTTGCTATAAGTGTTCGAAGACCGGACATTATGCCAATGAATGTCCTGAAGGCCAAAATGGCAATGGAAGTTCTGGGAAGAAGCCGAACCCTTTCAACAGGGGACAGGTGAACCACGTTAGCGTGGAGGAGGTTGAAGCTCAGCCCGATGCAGTAATAGGTAAGTTTTTGGTTAAGTCATTTACTACACTCGTTCTTTTTGATACTGGTGCATCGCATTCATACATCTCAAGGGGATTTGTGGATAAGTATAACCTACCAACCCAAGCCCTTAGGTCACCCATGTTAGTAACCTCGCCTAGAGCAGAGTATGTGGCTAGTCTATGGTGTGATCGGGTACCATTAAGGATTGGTAACTATGTTTTTCCCTCAGACCTAATAGTGTTGGAATCTCAAGGATTGGATGTGATATTAGGCATGGATTGGTTATCAAAGTATGAAGGGAATATTGAATGTGCTAGTAAGTCAATTTTGCTTACCACCCTAGAAGGGAGAAGGATCAAGTATGTATCCCAGTATGTGCCAAAGAGGACTCAAGTAAATTGCCTAACAGGAGTTGTGCAGGAGGAAGTACCAGTGGTAAGGGATTTCCCTGATGTATTTCCAGAAGAGTTGCCAGGCATGCCACCGGATAGAGATATTGAGTTCTTGATTAAGCTATTGCCCGGCACTGCGCCAATATCAAAGAGACCTTATAGGATGCTAGCAAAGGATTTGGTGGAAATTAAGAAGCAGATTAAGGAGTTACTGGATAAGGGATATATTCGCCCAAGTTCTTCATCTTGGGGATCGCCAGTACTTCTAGTGGAGAAGAAGGATGGATCGTTAAGGATGGTTGTTGATTATCGAGGATTGAACGAAGTAACGATCAGGAACAAGTACCCACTACCAATGATCAACGGTCTATTTGATCGATTGCAAGGAGCTAAGGTATTTTCCAAGATTGATCTGCGATTAGGATACCACTAGTTGAAGATTCGAGAACAGGATATTCCGAAGACAGCTTTTACCACCAGGTATGGGCTGTATGAGTATACCGTTATGTCATTTGGTCTGACTAACGCGCCTGCCTACTTTATGAACATGATGAACAAAGTGTTTATGGAGTTTTTGGATAAGTTCGTCGTAGTGTTCATTGATGATATCCTGGTTTATTCGAAGAATGAAGAGGAGCATAAGGAGCATTTGCGTTTGGTACTTGGAAAGCTCAGAGAACACCAATTATATGCCAAGTTCAGCAAATGTGAGTTTTGGTTGAAAGAAGTAGGATTCCTCGGACACGTTATATCTGGAGAAGGTATAGCAGTAGATCCCGCTAAGTTGAAACCGTGACCAAGTGGGAAGCCCCAACAACAGTTGGAGAGATCCGGAGTTTTCTTGGACTCGCAGGATACTACCGGAGATTTATTGATAATTTCTCAAAGATTGCGAAGCCTATGACTGAGTTGTTAAAGAAACATACCAAGTTCATATGGACAGAGGAGTGTGAGGCTAGTTTTCAGGAGTTGAAGAAACGCTTGGTTACCTCACCAGTGTTGATTTTGCCAGACCAGACCAAAGATTATGAGGTGTACTGCGACCCTTCACGTCGAGGTCTTGGAGCAGTGCTTATGCAGGAAGGGAGAGTTGTTTCATATGCCTCAAGACAACTGAAGCCCCATGAGTTGAATTATGCTACGCATGATTTGGAGTTAGCAGCCGTAGTGCATGCTTTGAAAACATGGAGACATTTCCTCATTGGAAACCATTGTGAGGTGTACACGGATCATAAGAGTTTGAAGTACATTTTCACACAGAAGGAGTTGAATCTCAGAGAAAGGAGATGGTTGGAGCTTATCAAAGATTATGACATGAAATTACATTATCATCCCGGAAAGGCTAATGTAGTAGCTGACGCATTAAGCGGTAAGAGCCATGTCAATACGTTAATGACGGGAGAAATACCCAAGGAGTTAGCAGAAAATCTTCGTGAACTATGTTTGGAAATAGTTCCGAGAGGCTATGTAGCAGCATCGGAGATTCAGTCAACTTTGATGGATAGAATCAGGGAAGCTCAGAAGACTGACAAAGAGGTTGCCACTATAAAGGAGAAACTGAGCAAAGGAAAAGCTAAAGGATTTCGTGAGGATGAGCACGATACCCTATGGTTTGAAGACCGTGTTTATGTGCCCAATAACCCGGAGATCAGGAAGTTGATTTTGCAAAAGGCACACGATTCACCGTATTCGATTCACCCAGGAAATACCAAAATGTACTTGGATTTGAAGGATATTTTCTGGTGGACCGGAATGAAGAAGGATATAGCGGAGTATGTAGCAGTTTGTGATGTATGCCAGAGAGTAAAGGCAGAACATCAGAAGCCAGCAGGATTGTTACAACCATTGCCGATACCCGAATGGAAGTGGGATAAGCTAGGCATGGATTTTATCACAGGTTTGCCCAGGACTCGTTCAGGCTATGACTCAATTTGGGTTGCAGTTGATCGATTGACGAAAGTAGCTCATTTCATCCCAGTAAAGACCACTTACACTAGTGCTAAGTTGGCAAAGATATACATGACCAGAATAGTATGTCTGCATGGAGTTCCGAGGAGTATCGTATCAGATAGAGGAACCCAGTTTACCTCGAAGTTCTGGAAGCAGTTGCACGAAACTTTGGTTACCAGGCTAGAATTCAGTACAGCTTTTCATCCATAGACAGATGGACAGATCGAGAGAGTCAATCAGATTTTGGAGGATATGCTGAGAGCTTGTGCGCTAGATTATGGATCTAGTTGGGACGACAATCTGCCATATGCCGAGTTCTCTTACAACAACAGTTACCAAACTAGTTTGAAGATGGCCCCTTTCGAAGCTTTGTACGGAAGGAGGTGCAGGACACCGCTGTCGTGGGACGAAGTTGGAGACCGCCAGTTGTTTGGACCTGACTTGATTAAAGAGTCTGAACAGAAGGTGAAATTGATTCGCGATAGGCTCAAGGTAGCCCCGTCCAGACAGAAAAGTTATGCAGATTCTAAACGCAAGGAGATAGTTTGCGAAGTCGGAGATAGAGCTTATCCTCGAGTATCTCCACTTCGGGGAACAAAGCGTTTTGAAGTTAAAGGGAAGTTAGCGCCACGATTTGTAGGACCATATCGAGTTTTGGAGCGTATGGGAGAAGTGGCCTACAAGTTGGGATTGCCTGAAGGATTGTCAGTAGTACATGATGTGTTCCACGTTTCTCAGTTGAAGAAGTGTCATGCGGAGATGGCTGACATACCATTGAGAGACACAATGCCTTTGGAAACTATTCAGTTGGATAACGATTTGACCTACAAGGAGAAACCAGTTAAGATCCTCGAGTTTGCCAGTCGAATTACCCGCAGCAAAGTTATCAAGTTTTGCAAAGTTTAGTGGAGCCACCACTCAGAGGATGAAGCCACCTGGGAACGAGAGGAAGATTTGCTCAAAGACCACCCTCACCTATTTTCTAGCCAACCCGAATCTCGAGGGCGAGATTCATCTTAAGGGGGGTAGGTTTGTAACATCCCAAATTTTCAATTTGGAATGTTATACATTAGATCATCATTGCATATCATATTTTATTTTGCATTTTGGTTAATCCTAGAAATTCTACGCAACTCAATGACCCATGGAGAGAGTTGGGGATTTCGTTATTTTCATATTTGAGTTTTCTCAAATTTTGAGAATAGGATCATTTGATTTTATTTATTTTATCATCAATTATTTCTATTACAAAAATATGAGAGCGGGAATCAAATGACTTTCCCAAAATAGAGAAATATTGAGGATTTAATAATAAAATCAAATAAGATTTTATTTCGGAGTTTTTCGGTGTTTTATTTGAATTTAGAAAAAATGTGCGTTTTTCAAAATTGCATTTAGGGCCCAAATAAATGTTCACTTTGTCAGGCTTGATTTTAGAAGCCCACGAAAATTTATTTCGGGATTTTTGGAGTCCATTTAGTATTTCGTTTTATTTTTTCTTCCGAGCGTAACTATTTAAAAAAAAGGGGGAACCGACCTACGGGCTGTGTCCGACTAGGACTCCCGGCGCATAGGGGCTTTATAAGCTGGCCCACCCCCCGGGGGGGGGGAACCCTAGCCCAGCGCCCCGCCCTAGCGCCCCGCCCCAGCCCCGCACCCGC